>NC_090924.1:805436498-805739528 GCF_040938575.1 Ambystoma mexicanum | reverse complement strand
GACTACCGCAGAGCGACACATATGGATGCAACACCCAATTAGAAGGCCAATTACTGACTCCATTCTGTACCAAACCCCGACTCCATTTTGTACATGCTAAAGCAGGCCTCATAGCAAAGCCAGCCTGCAGGGCTGCAGCTCTCCCTTGAAATCGCACACAGTGAGGCAGCTATTTGCCCCACCTCCTCCCCTCTGTGTCCCTGCAGCAGTCCCCTTCTCACAGGAGACCAGGCGCGAACAAGCTACAAATCAAACACTGTATCTTTCACCTTCCTCCGTCCATCACTAGCCTGTGAATGACCGAGCAAGAGCACGGGTCTGGAAGAAACAATTTATCTCCACAAACATGTCCCATCACTTGCAGACCCTACATTTAAGATATATACTGTGGATAACCCCCCAACCTGACACCTCTTTTGATGTAACAGATACATACCCCACGACTGTGTGCCACGCTGGTTCACCCCCAATGGTAATCTCCTCTGTGAAGGCTACAAATCCTTTTCTGTGGTTGTGTATAAGGGGGCTGATTCTATGAAATATAACAGAATGATTATTTATTAACATGTCTAAATCAATTGCAATGAACATGGAATTATGAATCCACATGTCTATGTCCTATATTGTTGATCACACATCTTTCCCTACCAAAGACCCTCGCTAATGTATGACATGCTAGGTGACTCGTTTGTTATGATGCAAAATGTATGGTCTGCATGCTCACTGGTTTTTCAATATTATGTATACTCGCAAATGTCTTTAAATGGTGTAAGATTCTCATGCATACAATATAAACGGCGAGGCCATGAGGCTAATGCAAATAGAGCCATTCTCCAACACGATGATCACGGTAAATGGGAAGGCATAGTCTGTAATGTAATCAGAGCCTGCTTATTATTTGTTGTAAATGAAGTGACAATAACTTGTCTTTACCCCCATTCTAATTATTCATGTATAATTGCAGTAATTGAACTGGGCAAAACTCCCCAAGCCTCAGGGCCTTCTCTCCCCTCTCCAGCAGCACTGCACACTCAGCCTCCACCATTCTCCCCCTCACAATGGTTTGATGGGAAAAGGTCCTTGTCTTACTGATGCTTTAATGCAACACATTTAACCTTTCACCCTTCTGCTGAGTCCGCACCAAGAATCCACCCCCCTCACCCCCTGAAACACGATGTCTCCACAAAACTGCCTCACACCCACAGACTCTGTTTAAAGAAATATAGGCAACAAGACCCTCACTCCAAAGCCTTTTGATGTAACAGTTGCATGCCCCTCATCTGTGTGCCACCACAGCTCACCGAAGACTACTAATCCCAGGTATGACAATATATTCTCCTCATACTAACAAACAATAGGCCATTCCCGCATGGGATCTAAGGGAATGTTTGATGAATGTGTCAATGAAATATTGTGAATAGATTAGGTGCCTGGACCCATGTAGTCTCACTTTTATCGTCCAGGTCAAACGTCTAGTAATATAATTCTTATATGTCAAAACGTGTAAATAATTTTCAAGGTATGTGTGCCCACAAGGGCAAATGTCAGAGTCTATAACTTCACGATGTGGACATCCTGACCCTGCAACCCATCCAGATGAGCCCAGCTGACCCACGTGCTCCATGAAGTAACCAGTTCTATGCCAGCTAATCCGGGAGCACCACCCCTACAGCATGGATACAGTCCTGTCCTCTTCATCCAATGACCGCAATTCAATGTATCCCCTATAGCACACGTCATAGATGACGTGATTTTGTAATATAATGTGCATTTTCTGATGTTTGGGCAGAGCGCTCTCGGAGTTTGCAGAGTTTTCTGCTTGCCCTATTTTGACTTTAGATAAACTTTACCTTTACTTTCACCCGCACTTGGTCTTGGTCTCATTCCCTCCTGGGGTGTGTCCATTATTGACTATCTTTGGGGAGTTTTCACTGCATCTTTGGGGGACGGTCACTTTCATTTGGTGACCCCGACCCAATAGCCTTATTTTCGTTCATTCTGGCACGAGACGTCCCGGCCACAGCGGAGACCCAGGGCGCACCTCCTCAAAAGAGCTGCCTGCCTACAGCAACCGGTACACCTAGATGTGCGCACACAGTACGGTGAGAGTGTACGGGTTGCAAAAACCCACTATACCGCTCGCCGGAACCGGGTACGACCTTGAGTGCGGGCAGTGCCTTGACAGACCGGGTCCGAGGGTTTCGGATCAAGACGGACACATGAGTATCAAGTGCGAGCGACATTAAAATAAACTAGGGGAGGGTTGTAAATGTAGTGCATGGAGTCAGATGAAGTAAAGAGGAACTGGAGGGGAGAAAAGGTTAATGTAATAAAGAGAGAATTTGTGGGCTTAACCTATTCACTTTTTCTTTCTGTTTTCTTTCTGCATATGGTCATTAGGACAAGTTAAGGAGATCACAAGGTGAAAAGGAGTACGGAAAGCTAGCTCCGCATGTTGGTGGAAGGCGGCGCCGCATAGTGCTATCTCGGCTAGTGCTGGATATAATAAGGGAAATAAGTAGAAACAGTAGGAGTCTTGTATAAAGGCAAGACTCACAGTAGTATTTAGAAATGCTTCATTCTTTTCTTTGTTTTGGGTAAGAGGGCAATGCGTGAGGCACCAGCCTGTCACATCAAGGGGAAAATTTGCAAGGTTTAAGTGGACCGGTAGGGAGGATTTATGTTAAATGTTACATGTGATATGTTTAATGGCTGTTGTTATGTAACTGCCTTGTTGTATTTGTTGTGTATAGTGTATACGCATTAGCCGTGACAAAAAGTAGTGTTGCATGATTGTTTTTACACACTCTGTCATAGTAAGTGTGATAAGGTGGAGAGTACCAAATACAGTGTCACGGATGTGGCATAGAAAGAAGTGAAGTATTGAAGTATTGTGAATTGCATTATTATTGTATGGACTGACAAGATTGGGAAGGCATTGTTTAGACAGAATGGGTGCGGCGAAACCATTGTCACACATTTGTCAAAGTTTGCCAGGATATGCAGATAGGATAACAAAATGCCATGATCAATGGATCTCGGAGTTTAAAGGGGAAGGCCTACCCCAGGTATGGCCCAAAGGAGGATCATTCTACAAGAACGTCCTAGACATGGTAGCCACCTGCTTGTTTGTGAAGTATAAAGGCAAACAATTGCACAATAGATGAGAAATATTATATTTGTGGAGGCTCTTCGAGGAAGTACCTCCAAGCAAGGTGAAGGAACAGAGCACATTGTCCCTGGCAGCAAATAGTAGTGGGAAGGAAGGGGAAGAGAAGGAGGGCAAAATAGAAATCGCACGATTCTATCCCCTCCTGCCAAAGCCAGTACCAGCTGAAGGGTATAGTGACCCAGTGTATGTGTCAAAACCTACATCCCCCTCCACATCCCAACCCACAGCACCTCCCCCATACGAGTGTCCGAGAACAGGTGGACAGGTGATTAACCCAGCAATAGATATCGAAAAGTTCACACAAGATTTAGACTCACGATTAACAATGGCCCGGACAGAACTATCACGACTAAGAGATATATGCGAACAAGGAGGCTCTGGTACCTCCAAAGAAGAACAAAAGCAGATGTCACAACCACTTGAGAGGTCAACGAAGGAGGGGTGGAAGAAGGGAGAAATATTGATCCGAATAAATGATACATCATCGAGAATAATAGAAATAGATCAAGCAGCAAGTGAGGGGGCACAGAAGGAGGGGGATGGCATCAGCTAAACAGGAAGAATATTGGCGCAGCATAGAGGAGCAAGAAGAAGAAGAGAGGTTATTGAGGTGTGCAACAGGTGGGGTGTCAGCAGGAATAGAACAGACTTGGGGAGGGTGATGGAAGAAGAATGGAATGGACGGTTGAGGAATAGGATGGGACAAAAGGCAGTGTTGGGAAAAAAGAGAGCGAAGGTAAGTACAGGGAAAGCAATAAGAAACAAATTCCAGTTACCATTGATACACAGAGGGGACGAGACCCAATTATGTACCCTGGGCCCAAATGAATAAGGCAAACCTACTAAAATTGTTACCCCCACTTTTGGGAGGGGCATGTAAGTTTATATACACATTTGAGAAAAACACTGCCCAGGTTCCCTTGGCGGTAGGTGATGTCAAAAGTCTGGGATGCACAAAACTTTTCCAGATACACCAGATTTACAGTCTGTAATGCATTGTACAATGGTATAGGAGGAGGATGCAATGGTCTTCATTTTACATGTGCAGGAGATGTGGAGGGCGGAGGTGGGCATGGCTTGGCATCAATCAATCTCCCTGTTCTACTTTATAATCAAAACAGTGCTCCTGAAGAAAGTTCAGAAGGCTCTTGATAAAATAGCTAGGATAGAAGCCAAAGGCTGGCCAGAAATACAGAGCATTATAATACGTCATTGCAAAAGAATCAAAGAAAGAGAAAGAGCGATAGCCCAAAAGAGATTGGCAGATGAGGCTAAATGAATTCAAACAAAATTAGTGAAGCAGCAGTAGCCAACCCCTCTGCAAACAGAGAACGAGAGGAGGAGGATGGGACAATAGCAATACAAGCCAGGATGGCAGCAAACTGGGCAGGAAATGGGCAGGAGCAGTGGAATGGTGAGGAACAATATGGAGGGCCACAGTGGCAAGTAAGGATCACACATGGAGGAAGAGGTGGGGACAGATGGTTGAGAGAGGGCGGGTACGGGTACACGGGGTATGGATGGACGTGCTGGAACTGCGCGAGGTGGGGGAATTTTTTAAGAGAGTATCGAAGCTGGCCGATGAACAACTACCAGAATGAACAGCATTATGGCCACCCCTACCCAGGGAGCCCACACGGGGCTGCCTATGGGTGGCAGCAGAAGAGAAGAGCAACCCGATCCCAGGTACATAGACGATCATCGAGCATCTCCACAGAACGCACAACAACACCCACAGTCCTGAGAACACATGGCCCCTGTCTGTGGTACTCCCTTGTTACAACCGCAAATGGTGCCCCCACACCTTTCAGAGGGACAGCAGTTGTGTCAGGCAACGTCTTTGACAAAGAGGAGAATACGAGGGATTCAGCATAGGAAAGTCCACATAGAGTACTTGCGTGTCCAGTATTATCAACAACCCTCGATGCAGCTGAGGAACCACTGGTGGGGGCGGAGATAGGAAACAAACAGTTATTTTTTATTGTAGACTCGGGAGCAGGAAATGTGTGTGTACGAGAAGGCATGTTTCCACTATCTAATCATAAATGGAGACGCAGGGGTTTTCTGGGGCGGTGGTCGGGGTACCATAAACAGAAGGATTGGAAATAACAGTGGGGGGAAAAACAGTGTGGGCACCCCTATTGTATTACGAAGACTTATCCATAAATTTACTGTAAGCTCAATCATTGTATCATTTACAGAAAGAGGGATAGTGTGCTTGACTCCTGGGATATGTGCAATGCGAGCCATGCTAGTAATACACACACAAGCCACGGCACAGCAGGTGTGTGGAATACCTGTAGACCTAAATATGTTCATCCCAGGGTTAAAGGTATTGGCGTGAGTTGTACCCGAGTTGAAGCGCCTTGAACGGAGAGTCCCAACAGAATTTCTGTTTCGTCCCATAGCATGCCCTGAGATAATGCCAGGGTCGGTGGTGTCCCTAGTCTTACATGGGGTGGAGGTATTGTCACAAAGGATAGCAGTGATCGGACTAGACATACATAGATGTGAATGGCGAACAGTGTTGTGCATAAATGCCAACATAGCCTTGTGAGATTTGTCCGATGAAGAGCTTTTCACCGACTCAGACAGCGACGGGGAAATAATAATAGAAATAGCAATTCCCTGTGACATAATGATTAAGAATTGAAAAGTGGCACTTCCACTTGTAATACTTGTATCTACCCCATCAAAAAGGCAAATGGAGGGACTTGGAGGATGATACAGGACCTACGCCCCCTCAATGATGTCATACAAAAGGAATTCCCACTTGTCCCAAATCCTGCATCGATCTTGTGCAGCATACGCAAAGATGTGTCATGTTTCACAGTGGTGGATCTGAAGAATGCATTTTTCTCATTGCCACTAGATGCTGAGTCACACTATTTGACAACCTTCACCCTGGGGGGAGGGGGAGATATGAACATTGTAGGTTGCCCCAGGGATACTGTGAGAGCCCGAATATATTCAACATAATTTTACATGAAGAGCTTGGAAACATTGACACAAAGAGCACAATCATTCAGTACGTAGATGACCTTTTGATTTGTGGAAAGAATGAGGATGAGTGCAGACAGGATTCCGTAACACTATTGACATTATTGGCACACAAGGGCTACAAGGTGGGCAAGAAGAAATTACAATATTGTTTGACAGAGGTGTTGTACTTGGGCCAACTGATATCAAAAGATGGTAAAAGAATAATACCCGACAGAGCAGCTGCGGTGCGAGCTTTGGCTGAGCCTAGAACAGTGAAGAAGATGCAGAAATCTCTCAGCATGTGCAATTATTGCCGCACCTGGATATCAGAATATGCAGGATACACAACACCTCTCCTACAGGGCCTAAAGGAAGCACAAAGGGAAAATGTAGCAATACAATGCACACAAGAAATGCACACTGCCTTCCACTCACTGAAAGAGTTGATATTGACAGCACCTGTCCTAGCCACACCAGATTATGAGCGCACATTTTATTTATTTTCGCATTGTGATGGGACACTAATGATAGCAGTACTGACACAAAAACCATCATTGGGTCACAAGCCTCTTGCGTGCTACAGTGGTACACTAGACTCAGTAATGCAGGGACACTTTGCTTTCAAACAAGCTATCACAGCCACAGCGTTCACCATAGAAAAGAGTGCAACAATTGTGATGGGATGCTCCATGACTGTACGTGGAGCATTCAGTGTTTGCCACACTAGAAAGGTCCAAAAGTACACTAACAACACAGAGAGCCACAGCATATGAAATAAAACTATCAAGTGCAAATATACACATAGTGAGGTGTAAAACAGTGAACCCAGCCACATTTCTCGAAGAAGCATGCACAATGGAAGATATGCAAACACACGATTGTGCCACATACAGAGGGGAAGATGATGGTACACCCACAGCCAATGAAGACGCACTGACTGAAGGAGTGGTATATTTCGTAGATGGATCAGCGTCAATAAATTGTGAAACATTAGAAAAAGGCATAGGGGCTGCAGTAGTACGACTGGAGGAAGGAGAGTATGAAGTGATTGTCCAGAAAAGATTTCCTGCCCTTTTTGCAGCACAATCGGCCAAACTAGTGGCACTAATTGAAGCGCTGCACACAGCAAAAGGAAGTGCTGTAACAATATACACTGACTCTGCATACATGACAACAACAGTGCATGGGGGACTGGCCCGCTGGGGAAGGAGAGGATTTAGAAGAGCAGATGGGTCCCCGGTGCAGCATGCTGAATTACTCGCAGAATTAATAGAGGCATTAAAAGAGCCAACAGTTGTAGCATTAGTCAAATGCCAGGCCCACACGAACAAGAATAATGTCATTTCATTGGGGAATGTGGCAGTGGATGCTGCTGCCAATGAAACGTCCTACCTAACTAAAGAAACAACAGGTGAGTACCTATTACAAAGGCATGTGGAAGAAGAGCAGAGGGAGGGATACAACTCCATGCCAGTATCTCAGATATTAGAATTACAGCAGGATGCAACAGCTGAAGAAAAAGAACAGTGGGAAAGAACAGGGTGTAGTCAATCATCCACTGACCTTCTCTGGTGACAGAATAACACAGGTAAAGTATTAATGACACAGAAACTACTAGAAACATTCCAACAGCTTCACTTCCCAGCCCACAATGCCAAACAGCATATTGCAGCGGACATTCAGGAAAAATGGTTTGTGCCAAACTTACAAGAACAGATATCCAAAATGATGATAGAGTGTAATACATGCCAAACATATAATTTGGGAATGACATTGAGGACACTATGAGGAACATTGCTCAAGCCAATTGGACCATTTCAGAACTAAACATAGATTATGCAGATATGGGAGAAAGATGTAAGGGATCCTGATACATGATAGTGGTAGTATGTCCCTTTTCAAGGTGGGTGGAAGCAGGTCCCTGCGCCCACCGAGACGCGAAGTGTGCAGCAAGTTCCTAGTGTGGGTGGTGTTTTCCCTCGGGGGAATATGTAATGTCATACATTCCGACAATGGAACACATTTCGTCAATGATCTGTTCGAAGCAGTAACAACAATGTTGGGCATTACTCACAAATTGTGCATGATTTACCCCACGCAATCGAATGGCGTTGTTGAGATATTAAACAGACTCCTTAAAAGTAGACTGTCAAAACTATGTTACACATTAAAGAAAAATTGGGTATATGGTTTACCATTGGCCCTGTTTTAATTGAGAAACCAACCTAGTAAAGACCACCATCTGTCCCCCCATGATATAGTGACAGGCAGACGCATGCACACAGCACACTCCCCACTACAAAGACAATCAGATGCACACAGAAGTGCAACAGTGCTGGGGAAGAGTTCCACTAGTATCTGAAACAACTTACAAAAGCAATGATTATGATTGCAAAACAACTAGCACCCCCATTCACACAAGAAATGCCAAATGACATGGTAACGCCAGCCACAGATAGCCCAAGCTGCCAGCTCATGCCAGGGGGGATGGTGTACGTGATGAGCTTCGTACGTTGGTGAAATGCACCAGGTTCCACGGCCCATATGAAGTTGTGTCTTGCACACCCACAGCAGTGAAGGTGAAGGGCCTGATATATTGGATACATTTGTCTGAGGTAGCAAAGCATATGATAGTGTAGGACAAAATGAAGAAGCCAATAGGTCAGAAGGAGAGACACAAACGTAAAAGGAAAAGCAGACACAACCGATGAGATACGTGAAACAAAAAAGGAAGAGAAATGAAAATGAAAATGACGAAATGAGATATGAATTTTTTATTGTAAAACATGTGAAGATAGAAGTAACATGTGTTAAAAAAATAAATAAAAAAGTAAACACATTGCAATAACAGTGACAACGGGAAGTGATTTTCTCTCTCTTTCTCCCTGTCCCTGTCACTTTCTTGCTCTCTCTCTCTTTTCTCATATTGGTGGTATAGAGTAAAGAATGATGTTTATGAATAGACACAAAAAAATGAATAATAATATAATATATTAAATGGAACAAAATGCATATAGAGAAATGCGAGTAACAGTTATATATATACATATATATATATAGTTAGTAAAATAACTTTGATAAAGGGATGTTATGGTTAGGTTGCGCTACTAAAAACCTATGAAATTCAGTAAATCTTTGATGTCCTGGGTGTTAGTCTTAGCAGAGCACCGTGGTAGCGTGAGTTATGGTTGCTTAGCTTACCATAACTGGCGAATTTCAGGGGTTTTTCGGTTTTACTTGGAACCATAACGTCCCTTTAACAACGTTTTTTTACTGAATTTCATTGGTTTTTAGTAGCGCAACTTAACCATAACATCCCCTTAACAAAGTTTTTTAATTGAATTTCATAGGTTTTTAGTAGCGCAACTTAAACATACTGTCCCTTTAACAACGTTTTTTTTTACTGAATATACATTTTCATAGCGTGAATTTGATAGATGCTTACTAGGATTTCCTTACTTTATATACATGTAACAAAGAACATACTGAACCCTCTGCTAATGATGTTGATGTCCGCGGACTGTGCGTATGTCCGCGAACGGACGCGGCCAACATCAACACTACCCAATCAGGAGGTATCTTAAATTGTTCTAGCATGCCATATAAACACTGCACAAGTTCAAAAAGCAGCACAGGAGCACATTATATGTAATAATAAATAAGAAGTGTAAGCTATGTATCTAACACAGCAACCATCCATTTAAATACCACATGTACTAAAATGGAATATACCAAAACAAAAAAGATATGCTTCCAACATAATTACCTCACAGAAACTGCACAGCAAGGAGCAACAGCAGACCTACACAACAGTAAGAATACAACTTACCAGAAACTAGAAAGTATACTTTATTTTTCTTATATATTTTGAAACTTTTTGTATTAGGTACACTAAAATTAATATATTTTTGTTTTCTACACAGAAATGTCCAGTACTTTGGAATGGCTTGAGGAAAATTTCCCACATGAGGAAATGTCAGAAGACAGTAATACTAATGGTAGACACTTCTCTGTATAAGCAAATTAATATTCATTACTTTATGTGCATTTAACATATATATATATATATATATATATATATTTTTTTTTTAACAGACCATACAAACATTGAAAGTAATACACCAAAAGACACATTGGAAAATACTCTGCAGCGCATGGAACAAAAATGGACATGCTCATGGAAAATTTCAATCTTTTGAAATATTTTGTGGAGGACCACATAAACGAAAAAATTATATAACATTGTCCCACATGTACCTATTCCCCCTCTCCATGTCCCAGTCAACTATCCCCAAACCCTCAACACCAAGAAAAACATTTTGATGAGACTTCAATCCCTTCATCTCCTCCCATCCATCCTCTCCAAACCCCTAATTCCCCTATATTTGTATCAGTTTCTGCTTCCCCCTCTCTTTCATAAATTGTGTATCTGTATATACATTTTTTTAAAATACCTGTCTTTTAATTCAATCCTTTGTGTCTTATTTTTTTTTCAAAGTCAGCTCCAGTGTCCGTGGACATGGCACCTGTCCGGAATGTTCGAAACCAGCCAAAATGGGGATGTCCTAAGGACACTATACCTGTCCGTACCATTCGCAAGCAAGATGGAACTGTTCTTAGAACACACTCGGTGTCCGGGATTTCTGTAAGTGAACAAAAAGGAGATGTCCTAAGGACACTATACCTGTCCCTACCGTCCGCAGGCAAGTTAAAACTGTCCTAAGAACACACGCGGTGTCCGGGATGTCTGTAATTAAACAAAATGGAGGTGTCCTAAGGACACTATACCTGTTCATACAGTCTGTAGAAAATCTACGCACATGTGCACCTCACCCATAAATCCTGCGAACATCGCGCCTGTCCGTAACTGTCCGTCTCACTTGTGTCGCACTTTTAATTTGTTGAGGACCTGAACACTGTCCAAAGAACACCCGCGCGCATGCACATGACCGTTCCCATGTATTTGGTGTCCTGCAGACACCCGTTCCCTTCGTGGACGTGTTCCCGATGTCATCATGTGACCGCACCCACACTGAGCGTGTGTCCTGATTTACGGACACTGTCCGGTTCCCCAACATTTTAAAATAACTTTTTCAGACAATCCAAATTATTTTACAGACAATGACCCTGGCTTTCCACATACTTTTTAGAACTTTTGGAACCTTTTTGGGTGTGTTTGATCTGTCCGCGAAGCGCACCCCTCCACTCCTATAAAAGGCCACACCACACAGCTGATCTTCATTGTGCTTCTGGCTATTGCAGATTGACTTTTGCTGCCTTTGCTGCTCTTGCTGAGATTATCTCATCAACCCTGATGGCATCCATGGCTGCTGTTGCTACATCTGCCTCAGCACCACCCCCAAGCCTCCACCACCACCACTTCCCCAAGGACCTCCAGAGGGCAACAAGCATAAGGATGTAGAGGACAAGGATGAAGAGGATGAAGACGATGAGGTAGAGGAACGCCCTACAACCAGCACTCGCCATGAGTCTTGGGTGTGGCAGTTGTGGTAACGTACAAAAAGCAGGTGCGAACAAGGTCACCTGCAACCAGTGCAAAATGGTGCTGAGTCATGGGAGATGTGGTTCGTACAGCTTTGGTTCGATATCCATGAAGCAACACCTGAAGTCGTTCCAATGTGGGGCCGTTTGCAAGGTTTTACCTTGTGATGAACGTAGTAGGTTAAGTTCCTCTACCACATGCTCCGTTTCTGCTCCTCTCACCACAAGAGATACTCCTGTGGGAGAGTGAATCCCTACAACTGCCTCACAAACCATTCACGATGCTGTTGACCCTTACCTTTCGAGGGTCACAATATTGTGTATGTACTGAGACGCAGTACTCTGCAGGGGGGATAGTCTTCAAAGTGCTTTTATGACTGCAGTCACGGAGCACCAGAAGACCTGCTACCTACCTAAGGCCCACCCTACATCTTCCTCTAACCACCTACCCTTTCTTATCCCCGTGGTTGGCGTATCTTCATTACCCTCCTTTCCCCTCCTCTCCTAGTGTGTCGTGTATAAAAAACAAAAAAATATAAAAGAACAAAAATAAAAAAAAGGCTCTTCAGAGCCGCCTTTCACAGTTTAAAAATAGAAGTTGCAAATAAACAGTGCGGGCCCTGTGCATTTTTTAGAAGTCCACGGACAGTTCAGACATTCATACATATAGAGTTTGAGGGTGCTGCCCTAGCAAAACCAATGCACTTTTCTCTGGGAGGAAGTGGCGGCTCTGAAAAGAGCCTTTTGGTGGTGGTTTTGTGTCTTTGAAAAACTTGAAATCGTCAACATCTACTGCAAACTAGATGACTGTAATTCCAAAAAAAGGTTGCAATGCATTTTGTACATTTCTCAAAAAAACCTGATTGCCAGCATAAGTAGATGGACTCCATCTCTGCGAAAAATGTATGTGCTGCGAAACATAATATTTCTATTGCGAAAAGAGGACATGCCACATTTCTCTTAGAAAGGCACAAACAGCCTTATTGACATTGCATCTCGCTTTCTCCATTTGTGGACTAAATGAAGACGAAAGCAGCCACATTTGTCTTTGTGCAATATGAGAAAAAATTACTTGGGAATTTGGAAACATGTCCATGACCTTTCCAAGTCCTTCTTTCATTGCAAATTGCAAAGAAATTCCAAACACATGTCCTAAACTGTTCCCTCCACAATGAATTATAATTATGTCTGGATGATGCTCTGTCTCTAAAGTAGCACACAGAGGTACCAAGTCCAGCCACTTCATTCCACGCACTCCATGCCATTGCACTTCCACATGAGGGAATCCAAGATCTGCAGCTACTCCACAGCATTCTGCATGCACCTCCAACCAATGTGTCCATGAGTCTCCCAAAATCCAGATAATCTGTTTTTGGAAAGAACACAGCCATAGCTATATGTTCTTCTCTCAGGAAAAAGACATTCTGACAAACTCTCTCCTTACACAACACACCCAGTAGAATTTACTGACCAATCCCTAGTTCTGCTCATTCTCATTTGCATGTCTCTCCACCACAAAACCCCAGTATGTGATACATGCTGTCCGTGGACTACCGCCATGTCCGCGGACATATCGTAAAATTAAAAAGTGTGCCCCATTTCCCCTTTGAGGTTTGCTCTAAAAAGAGCCATTTTTTTATTTTTTTTGCAGATGCTTGACAGAGACCTATTATTTTGTATTTTTTGGGAGGGGGTTCTTCTTACTGTACTTCTAAAATCTTCACATAACCTTCTCCAAAGCAACCCTTATATTCCAAAACAGCATAGCATTTCCCAAAAAGGATAAGGAAATGCTATCTTCTTTAAAATAAACAGAATTACTGGAATCAATATTCTCATTATTACAGAAAAACATACCAGCTCTAAGCATGAACGCTGTAGGCCCACTCCCCGATTTACACACCCGAGATACAAAAGAATATGACACACACCAGCGGGGAATGAGACTAAGAGGACAGGCTGCAAGAGTTAGTCGTTTATATAAAATTTGGCATCCAGAGAACTCTGCTGCCCGAGAGCGCTCTAGCAAACATTACAAAGATGGCAGCTTAAGTAAGAATATTGTGTCACACATGACACCATTACATAGGGGACTACATAGACACAGGATTGGATAGAACAGTTAGTTACATACGCACTATGTGATGTTGCTCCCGCTGGTTGTTCAGTTGGCGGGAGGGTTCATACCACGCTCTCAGTGTCCAGGTGGGGTGAGGGTCAGGTCACGATGAAGCCGGGCGGGCCCTAGCTAATCTAACATAACATATTGGGCCTCATTACGACCCTGGCGCTAAGTGAAAAACGATGGCGGTAAATGGTTACCGCCATCGTTTTCCGCCAGGTCCGATCATGACTCCTGACCGTAAACTACGATGCCAATAGCGGCATCGTAGTTAACGCTGCTGCTAACTGCGCTAAGGGTGCGCGCACGCGACCGCCCACACCGTACTTAGCGCCATGGCGGAAAGGTACGCAAATGCCGACCCAAGCGGACATGCACCTAACGCCATCACCGAGGCCGCTAAGTACCTTACCGCCATGGTGCAAATAACGCCATCGCGAACCAACCGTAAAGGGCCATGTCAAGTGAATGCAGCTGCCACAGGTGCACAGAAACAGCACAGGTGAAGGCAATACAGACTCAGGGGAGTACAAAAAGAGCACACCCCACCCCTACCCACACCCAGTCACACTCCACAATGATGCCAATACGACTAGCAATGTTGGGGCTGGAGGACCTGATAGCAATGCATGTGCTACTACAACAGCAACAACAACAACAGGCAGCACAGAGGAGACGCAGGAGGAGAAGGAGGGCAAGGCAGGCCCAGCAAGCCCCACCAGCACAGCCAGTGCCACCACACAGGCGGCCCCCAATCCCACGCATCAGAGCCAATCCAAACAACCTCACTGCTGAGCAGATCCACACCCTGTACCGTTTGGACCGGGACACCATCACCGCCATCGTAGACATGACACACAACGACATCGTCAGCATGATAGAAAGTCCAACCGCCATCCCCCCCCTACTGAAGGTAGTGGCTGTACTCCACTTCCTGGCCACAGGCACCTACCAGCACACAGTGGGGCACCTGCATGGCATTTCACAACCATTATTCTCACGAACACTCATCCAAGTGCTCGATGCCCTCCTCAAGCACACAGACGACCACATCTCATTACCACGGACTGCCCAGGAGATTGCAAACACCAAAGTGGGTTTCCATGCACTAGCCAGCATACCCGGTTGCATTGGTGCCATTGACTGCACCCATGTGGAATTGGTGGTTCCACGTGCCATGGAGGTACCGTACCGCAACCGGAAACAGTTCCACTCGATCAACGTGCAAATGATCTGTGACTCCAACAAGATCATCACACATTGTTGTGCCCGATTCCCCGGATCAACCCATGATTCACTGGTCCTGAGGAACTCCACAATACCACGCTACATGGAGCGACATGCAGGCCCAAGATCCTGGCTACTCGGTGAGTGCAATGTCATGGAAGTGGGCATGGGAATGACGTACCAGTGCATACTCCACCTGGCAGAAAGGGGGGGGGGATGATGCATACTCCACCTGGCAGAAAGGGTGGGGGGATGATGCATACTCCACCTGGCTGTGAGTAACACAGAGAACGGAGACAGAGGAAGGGCACTCACAATGCACACAACCCCTCTGCATACATAGGGTGATGGCATGCAAAACAGGCCATGGCAGCAATGAGCATATACTGGTTGCATTGTGTGAATCAATTAGTGCATGTAGAAGTGAGCCAAGGTAACAGTTCCATGCCAGCCATGGTGGAACATCATGTTCCTGATCAGACAACATGACTGACACATACATTCTCGCCTACATACAGGTGATGCAGCCTATCCCCTGAAGAGGTGGCTCCTCAAACCAGTCCGGAACCCGCAGAACCAGCACGAGGAGGACTTCAACCGTGCACATACACGTACTCGTGTGGTCATAGAGCAGACATTCGGCCTCCTGAAGGCACGGTTCCGAAGCCTCAGCAGGTCTGGTGGGGCACTCCTGTATGGCCATGAGAAGGTGGCAAAGATCGTCATGGCATGTGTCATGCTGCACAATATGTGCGTCAGACGGAATGTGCCCCTGCCCCCTGACGCAGAACTGCAACCACCTGACGATGAGGATGAGGAGGGTGCAGATGGGGCGCCACCACATGGAGGAGGCGATGCACAGGAGGGGCGTGCCATGCGCCAAAGTATCATCGACCACTGCTTCTAGCACACACGGCTGGTGTTTATTGCATGGAGACTGCACTTGGGGCACTGTGTGTCTCTGGGACATGCACACTGTGGACTGTACACCAATAAAGCACACATATGCAATGAAAATGTCCACACATTTCTTTTTTTGAAAGAAAAAAGTGTATTGGAACTATGAACTGTCGTGTCACACCCCCTCCCATCTCCCCCCTGCACACCCCAACACACCCCCTCCAACCTCCCACCTCCCCCCTGCACACCCCAACACACCCCCTCCCACCTCCCACCTCCCCCCTGCACACCCCAACACACCCCCTTCCACCTCCCACCTCCCCCCTGCACACCCCAACACACCCCCTCCCACCTCCCACCTCCCCCCTGCACACCCCAACACACCCCATGTAGGTGTCAACAGATGCCTGTGACAGTGTCCACAGGCCGTCACAAGCCCCCTCTCCCGGCCCCCGGGGCACCCCTGGCTGTGGAGCGCAGGTTGCGTCCGGAATGTCGCACTGGGCTGCTCTGCGCAGAACTGGCAGTGGAGGATGTCCCTGGCTGCCCCTGTGCATGCAGCTCCTGTACTGTGTGGGTGAGGTCAGTGACCGCACGACGCAAGCCCGCAAGTTCGGCACAGATGTCCCTGGACATGGCCTGCATGGCATCCCTCAGGGTGGCAGTGCTCTGCGCCACTTCGGCCCTTAGTGTCTCCGTGGCCTGTTCAATGCTAAACCTAGCCCCCACACATTCCGCGGCATGCTCATCCAGCATTGCGGACAGTTGATGCTGCCGTTGAGTGATGTCCTCGAGGGACTGCTGGCCGTGCTGGCCCATGGCCAGTGCAGGTGGAGTGATGGAGGGGCTGCTCCCCTCCTGTGGAGTGTGGACAGGGCATTGGGTGGAAGGCCACTCCTCTGCCTCAGTGTGCCCCTGTGTGTCACCCTCATGGGGGCTGGCGTCTGAGAAACAGGGGGAATGTAGTTGGTCAGTGGGGCTTCTGACCTCCTGCTCCATGTCCGAGTCAGAACATGCAGCTGTTGCAGCTGTCTCCCCGATGTTGCTGCTGGCCGCTGACCCCCTGCCTTCTGTGGCAGGCAATGTCGGTGGAGGTGGAGCAGCTGCTGCTGGCCTGCTGCCAACAGGGGTGCTTGCCGGTGGGACCTCCGGTATGCCTGCAGTGGGACCTGCTTGTCGTGGGGTCTGCCTCACTGCAGCTGAGGTTGAGGGTGCAGGGACGTTGTTGTTGGACTTCGCTCTCTTCGGCGCAGGGGTGTCCTGGTCCTCTGGGTGTGATTCTGTGCCTGTGGTGGAGCAAAGGTGGGAGGGCGTTATTGATGGGTCTACGGACTTTGGAATGACAATGGTTGACATTATTTTGGCCAGTGGATGAGGCAGATTTCAGGCAGTGCCATGCAGGTTGTCTCCTTTTAGTGTGGTATGTGGATGCAGGTATGCGGGTGGTGCTCGCATGTGGCTATGGGCAGTATTGATTTGTGTTGCATTTACACTCTAGGGCAACCTTGTGCTACACATGATTGGACTGCTGTGACTATGGCATGTCTTGTATGAGGCACCTACCTTCATCGCCTGATGTCGGGGCTCCCCTTTCCATCCCTCCAACGCCTTCGATGGATTCCATGCCGATGGTGGTTGCACAGATCTCCTCCCACGGTTGGAGTTTCAGGGGGGATTCCGACCCTCCACCGGTTCCCTGGGCAAGGTTGCGGTTTGCTGAGATGACGGCTCTGACCCGTATGCGCAGGTCATCCCAGCGCTTCCGGCACTGCTGTGGGGTGCGGGGTACGGTCCCCACCGCGCTGACGCGCTCAGCCACCAGGGCCCAGATGGCCTTCTTCTTCCCGATTGCTGTCCTGGTCATTTCAGGGGAGAAAACAACACCTGCGTTGTCCTGCAGGGTCTCCGCTAGCATGCAGAGTTCCTCCCGGCTGAATCGCTCCTGGCGCTGGCGGTCACATGCCTTTTTCACGGATTTTGGCATTTTCAGGAACTTGGATGGGTGGGTGTTTGGTTGGGACAGGTGTCAGGGTTGGGTCTGGTGTTGTTTGGTAGGATGGCGATGGATTGTGTTTTTAAAGATGGCCGACGGGCTGCTTCCCGTTCCGGCGCGATGACGCTATTTCCGGTTTGGCCTTTTACGGCCGCCGCTAATTACGGTGGCCGTAAATTACGGTGGCCGCTACTTACGCTGGCGGAAGGGCACCTTGCTCGCTTAGCGATGCCGGTAGGGGCCTTTTCCGCCATGGCGTTAATTGCATTACCGCCATGGCGTAATGCTCGTGCGCGATGGGTCGTGATGTGGCGCTCTTTACGCCATCGTCCCACGGCGTAAACGCTCATTACGCCATGGCGGTAATGACGGGCGATTACCGCCAGGGTCGTAATGAGGCCCATTGTTTCAAGCATGCACTAAATAACCGTTACTGAGGCTCCTTTGAGCAAATCATTATAGTCTATAAATTCTACCTTTAGCATAACACCATTATTCACTGGGGGCTTGTAGGGTTTATCAGGACTCGGGGGTCTCGGTCTAGGTGGGATCATTGATCATGGAGCGGGTCTGGGCACATCAAAAGAACTAGGGGGCATGCTGACATTTGTTCGTTCTAAGGTGCAATATACTATGACAGGGGTTGGCTTTTGTTAGTTGGGGCACACTGGGATGGGCATCACACTAAGGTTACACGTCTGGAACATCAGGAGAATACCTAGCGGGGGCATGGGTTATACTGGCAGTAATTTTCCAACAGCATGGATAAGATGGCACAGGCATGTTTGTAGAGATGAATGGGCTACAGTGATCTCAGAGGAAGGGTGAGGTGTTACATTTGTATTGTTGCAGTTTATTTCCTCTGGCTCAGGTGTGAGAATGGAGCTGCGCGGCTTTCAGAGGTGGGGGCCTTGGAGCGCACTGTGTGCTGCAAAGGGGAGATAAGCCTTTTCGTAGTATCGCAGTGAGGCCTAGTCCAAAAGATGGAGTCGAGGGTGCCCAAAATGGATGCCGAGTGTCTCTTACAACAGCCCCACCTATGTCATCGTCAGCACGAGGGCTGGATATGTACACAGGGGCTAAGGAGGCGTCCCCCACTGTTGCTTGAGCAAGTGATGCATCTTGAACTGAATGGGTGAGGGGGGGCCCGAATGGCCCGTCACTCCCACACAAAGCACACATGCCTTGGTTGATCGCACACCTACCAATGTTTTGCAGAGGACAAAAAATAGAACTATTGTCCCATATTGCCCTAGGTAGTAATCCATAAAAAATTACTTTGGCATTTGGAAGGATGTTCATTACTGCTTGAACCAAGTGTTCCAAATCTGCCAACAAAGTAGGGGCACTGACGTAGCCCAAATGGAAAGCACCATAGTGCAAAACTACCAGATGCGGACTGTTCATCCTGCCCATATCTTCACAAACTTGTACATTCCCTGTACATTGCAATCAGGCATGGTGCTCCACACCACCTCCATTAACATCGAAATTGATTGCCACATGCCGGCATTGAGCATACTGCTGTAAAGCATGCACAAACATATCTCCAAGCACCAACACCCTGACTTTCTCCACCTCTGCCATCTTCACTACACACAGTCTCTTTCAACACAAATCCACAACCTCAACATCTGATTGGCTGATCCCTACATCCCCTTTCCATGCTCAATTTGCTGGAAAACCCTGGATGTGGCACGCCCTGCCCGCGAACAGCGGAGCATGTAACTCTTAGCCCTTCTATCCTTTCCACATCACTCTCGGTGCCATTCCCTCATTAGGTACAGCTAAGCAGTCACACAACTATCCACCAATCACATCCAACACCTCTACATCTAACTCCATCATCAGAGTTCCGCACTTCAAATGTACTGTTGATCACTCTGAGTACAAGTCTCATATCATTGGAAAGCACCTACTACAAAAACTACTCTACAAGTCTCCAAGATTTCTACTTACAGCTGAATGCATATCCACATGCATGAATACAAACTACAGGTATGCACATTATATGTACAACTCTTATGAATGCATTTAAACAGAGTAATGCCACTAAACCTGCATAACCTATAAAATGAACTTATTGCAATGTTTCCCATCTACTATAATCAACTGTCACTTCCAAACCTGTTTGCTATCTACAACACAGCTTTAATAAACCAAGTGAATTTCATACACTTAAAATTCTACTCATTTGCAAACCATGTTGAACTAACATATTGTAAATAAAATATAAAGGCTGCACATAGTCAAATGAAATGCATGCATACACTATGTTCAGATATCAAACAAGAATACTACTACAAAAACATAAAAAATCAACGTCTAAATTAACATCAATGCTATAAACACACAAAAATACTAACTTCTTTCTTTTACAATTGCAGGGAAGACCTCGCTCCTGAAACTCAGCAGCATCTGAACTACAAACAACATATCCAAAGAAACCTGCTCATTCCACAAAAAAAGAGTAAGTACAATACTACCTTAGTATTCTTACTGTTACTCAAAAACACTGTGTAGTTCATTCATGTAATTTGCGCACCAAAAAAACAGAGATTTCTGAACCATTCTGCCCACAAATCCCCTTTTATTAAACAGAGATTAGCAGGCAAAATGACACACAAATCTCTGTTTTTTGGAACACAAATAACATAACTCAACCCCTAGAATGTTAGTATTACAAAACAAATAACTGTTTTAATTTTACAACATTAGATTTAATATTAGTGCTTCTCCTCACCACTAGCTCAGTTTCTACTGTCATTTGAACCACAGTATAGTAACACACAAATAGAAGAATAGCCTTCTCAACTAATTGTAGCTGCCCAATGCACAATCACACACCACCACATACATCTTTACCATCATACTCAGACACTCATGCACACAGCATAGATACATTGCAGAACGGCCCAACCCATACCTTCTTTTTTTTCAACAGACCCCAAAGAATGCCTACCAAAAAGCAAGTCCGTAGAAATCAACACAGAAATAGAACAAATGAAAATAAAAGTGTCAAAAATAAGCATCCATCGCTAGCAGAGTTTGTACAAAAAGTTGAAACAAAACAGCTAATACAGTCATTTAGCGAAACAAAACAATCTTCCAGTACAGAAACGTTGCCTCCTCTATCAAAATGTAAAACGAAACAGAAAACGATTAACAAGAATTCAGCTACCACTACTGCTAAAACTGCTCCTGTAAATCTTGATATACTAGCAATCCTTCTCAAAATAAAGTTATTTATGTTAGCGTTAAACAGAATGAAACCACAAACAAAACTAATGAGTAAATTACAAAAAAGACTTCTCAATAAACGGAATGTCAACAAAAATATCTTCTTAAATTTCTGTGGAGGTGAATGGAGTCACACCACGAGCACAGAACCATATTTTATTGAAGAAGCATACAAACAAAACCAAGCAAACACAATTGCCATACATAGCAGTGGACGAGGTTATGAAAAACTTAATAATACCAAAATGCAACAAGAAATACTGCTTACAAAAATATCCCCAGAAAACTCAGAATTACCTCTCCATTCGACTGAAACAGAACGTCCACTATACAAATGGCCATGCACGTCAATGTGTAACATTCCCAAAAAATCTTTCAAATCTTTATGCCAGTTCCTCAATCAGAATGTGAAAGGCAAAGACAAAATCAAAATTAAACTACTGCAAAATATGGATACCTGTCCAGTGAGCAAATACACAGGACTACAAGGACATTCATTACCCTGCATTTCAGGACCTATTTGCAAAAGCACCTTCTATCATATCAAAATGATATCAACACATCATTCAACTATAGGATATATAGTCTATAAACTGTACTATGCTGAAAGTCCTGCTTTAGCACCAGCCAATTTAAATAACAATCTTCTGCATGGTACAGCCAAAGACCTACTCGAAGAAAACAACCATATCCAGAAAAAATATTGTGGAAGTGAAAGCCACTTACAAAATGCAATAGCTTTACAACAGACTAGCAACAATTCTACACCTGGTAACCTTCTACTACACACATACAAAAAAGAAATACTATCATTTAAAAGTACATCCGCTGAAGTACCAAACAATGTGTGTGTGTGTTGCCGCAGAACTTTTTATAAAAGTTACACAAAAACTATAGATGTCACATACAAAATAGAAGACAATGAAGATTCTAAATGGTTTGAATTAGCTCTCTACCTTATAGCAGAAAACAAATATGAAATAACTGACCCTTTAATAATATGCAGTTACTGCACTACAAAACTTGACAACAACTAAACTCCTTCACGTACTATCACAAATAACTTGGAATTATTCCCACTACCAAAACCCCTCCAACAACTCAATTTGTATGAGAGCATCATAATTCAAACAGTGCACCCATTTCAAGCAATAATACGCCTTCAACCAAAAACAGCAAAATTACCTCCTTCTGAATTGGTGAAAGGCTTTCGTGGCAAAGTGGTTTATTTACCATTAGATCTAAAAGAAAATGCGCACACTCTGGGAGTGCAACGTCCAATAGAGCAATCTTTAATTGTCTTAGTAAATGGTGTACCTAAAAAAGACAAAAAGAATTGGCAACAACTCATAGACTTACATAAAGTTAGACAAGCCTTGCAATATCTAAAAGACAATAATGAATACTACAAAGAAATAAATATTAAAGAAAACTTAAGAGAAACAACGGAAATAATTCAAGAGTCACCAGAAACTGGTCAATTTGAACTTATAGATCCTGCTACAGTATCCAATATTTTAGACCATTATACAATTCATCCATTACACTCTAATAACACCATAGATAATGCGATAGAAACTTACCAAATGCGACAAACCAAAGGATCACCAATCAGCATATGGGAAAAAAGTATAGAAGCATATGCTTTTCCTCTGCTCTCTCCTACTGGCAAAGGCGGAAGGTGCGATGATAGACCTATTCAGATAACAGCATCAGAATACTGCTCGTTACGAATGTATTCTGAAGATACCAGATTTCGACAAAATGTGGAATACATATTCCACCTACTCTTTGAAAGTGAACTAGCAACTCTATGTAACAGAGTTGTACACACATTGAAATCAGGAACCCACTTTCAAAATATGTCAGTTATGCAATTAATAGAAAAAGTGCAAGAAAAAGATGAGGTTTTACAGTCAAGCATTACAAATTTGTTAGCAAACATGCATGGTACGAAAGAGTACTGGTTCTGACGTCACAGAGATGTACGTTGTATGATAAGAAACCTTGGCCCACTCACTTGGTTTGTTACATTAATTTGTGCAGAATATGCATGGGAAGATTTACATGATTTCGTAGGCATATCAAACAAAAACAAAACAAACATATATATACTAACACCTGGAGAACTTTGCTTTGTAGATCATATTAATGTTTCAAGATATTTCCATCATCGTTTCATTGATATGCTACACTTTATTTGTAATAAAACTGTTCCTCCCCTCAGAGAAGTGCAACACTTCTTTTGGAGAAAAGAATACCAAGCCAGAGTAGCACCACATATCCACATGCTTTTATGGATTAAAGATGCTCCTAAATTTGGTCAAGACAGTTATGCCACGGTTTTACAGTTTATCGAAAAATATGTCACTTGTAAAATTCCATCAGAAGCAACATATAGTGATCTTCATGCACAAATTGTACAATTTCAAAGACATACATGTCGCAAATATTGTCGTTGAAAATACAAAAACAAAGGCAAATACTGCACCAAATGCCGCTTTGGTTTCCCTAGACCAGTTACAGAAACAGGTGAAGTGAGCAACTTCATGTCTTCAGTTAGACATAGGACCTCATCATGAGTTGGGCGGTAATGCAAGCGGTATTACCACCAGTGGTATTAGCCGTACCGCCAAACCCCCGGTGCTATTAGTGCCGGATCATGGGTTTGGCGGTAATGGAATTCCCCATTCCTCACTGAGCCCATTAGAGAATGACCCATTCCGCATTGGGCTCAATGGGGAATTTTCGCACTCTTACCAATCCGTCGGCGGTAATAGTGCAAATTTTCAGCGGATTTTCCCCCAGCTCAGAGCTGGGGAGAAATCCGCCGAAGCCCTGATTTGGCGGACACTTAAATCCGGCGGTAATAGCGCGACCGCCAGATTTAAGGGTTACCGCCAAACTCGTGATGAGGCCCATAGTGTTAAAGGTAAATCACCTAAGAACACATATTACATGAAAAGAACAGAAGAAGCAAAATATATCAATGATTACAATGCAATCATTGCGCTCTTATGGAATGCAAACATAGATGTGCAGTACATTGCAGACAATTCCACTGCAGTTGCACGGTATGTTACACCCTACTTAACAAAAGCAGAAAAAAACAGAGCTTCAAGAATACCGGAATGGCCTATCATCAGGCAAAACACTATTTCAGAAATTGTACAGCCTAGGCATAAAAATGCTCTCTCATAGAGAATGTGGTTCCTATGAAGCTGCAGATCTTTTAACAGGTACTGCTTTGTATGGAAAATCTGAAAATATAGTATGGCTAAGTCTTTGTCCTGCTAAATCTAGAAAAAGAGTTCTCAAATCATATGACGACACAGAAACAATAGCCAAAAATGATCCCAACAGCCAAGGCATTTTGAAAAACAATTTACTAGACACATACTACCCAAACAGGAGTACCACTTTGGAAACCATGTGTCTATACCACATAGCCCAAAACTTCACGTACAAAAATAATATAAAACCTGATGAAAAAAAAGGCAGATATAGAGTGGGAAATTGTGAAGGCAGCTTAGTGAAACTTACCAAATGAAGCTTCATTAATCATAGCAAATCGTCATTAAATACTCCTCAACATAAAGAACTACATTACATGTCCCTACTACAACTTTTTAAACCATGGAGAAAAGAAGAAGAGATACTAGATAACTATGACTCCTATGGAGATGCTTTCAAAGCAAATGAAAACACAATCACCGATGTAAACTTTACACAGTACAAAACAATGTTGCACAATGAATAGTAACATGAAGAAGAACTCCAGGCCCAACTAGATAAGGGCACTCCCGAAAGTAATCAACCTTCTGTAACAGCAAGCCAAGAACCACTGGGACAGCCACTAATAGCAAATGAGGCAGAATTAGCTATGACAGAAGTAGAGAACACCATGTGTCACTATGAAGAAGATATAGAAGATGTAACTGTACTACAATCAAAATTTAACAAAGAGCAGTGTACCATTTTTCAAAAAGTAACAAAACTAATTACACATGGTTTACAACATGAAAATAAAGAATGTATCTGCCAAAATTACAAATGTATACTACTATACGTCAGTGGTGAAGCTGGTTCAGGCAAAACATTCTTAATCGAAATCATCTGCAAGTTCCTTCAACAACTGACAAACAACAAACTATCAGCTGTTTTCACTGCCCCCACAGGTTTAGCTGCCTACAACATAGGTTGTGTCACTTTACACTGATTACTACTCCTTCCAGTAGAACACCAAAACAAATTAGAATATTACAATTTTTCTACAGAAGCTGCAATGGAACTACGCAGAGTGTTAAAACAAATGAAAATGCTACTAATAGATCAAGTGAGCATGGTCTCCAACCTAATGTTGGCTTTGATTCACCTCAGATTGCAAGAAGTACTTAAAACAAACTACGCAGAGCTCTTAATTGTTTTCAGAGATCTTCTTCAATTGACACCAGTGAAAGGTGAACCTATTTTTAAAACCTTAGGACACAAACTCTGCCGTAAAACTGTTGGCAGCATAGGAAATGTCAACCTTTGGCAACATTTCCAATACAAAGAATTAACAGATAACATCTGCCAATCTGCAGAACTCACTTAAGCCAACATTTTAAAAAGTATTAGAGTTGGTGTACTATCTCAAGAAGCACACGCAATATTAAAAACCTTGCACATTCATGCACTTTATGGCCATAACTCATGTGCTACTGATGTCATGGAACAATTAGCACACATAAATATCAATTGTATATCCTTAATGCCAACTCTTGCAAGCTGTTTCAAATTCAATGAAACAATGTTGAAAAAAGATGCAAACAATAATTGAAATTTGCTCCACAGACAAACTGGACGTATATGGTATGACACTACCCATGTGTCAACAAGCCACAAAAAGACTAAATACCTTAGAAAATTCTATCTCCAACACAGCTGGTTTGGAGAAAATATTAAAATTATCCTTAAACTGTAGAGTAATGCTTAAACGTAACCTTGACGTGGAGATAAGACTAGTTAATTGATCACTGGGTACAGTTGTTGGCTTTCAAACATACCCACGTGACAACAACATTCAGTTTGTCAATATTCTCTTTGACAAACTTTCAGAAATAAAAAGGATTGGGTGCTCAACAGCTCGATTCCTTCTTTTCAAAGACATGAATGTACGCAGAGAAGAATTTTTTCTAACTCTAGCATACGCATTCACCATTCACAAATCACAAGGTCTTACCCCAGATAAAGCATTGATAGATATTGGGAACACAGTCTTTAAAGAAGGCATGAGCTACGTAGCACTATCACGCTTACGTACACTCGACAGTCTATTTTTAATCTGCTTTGATGCAAGTAAAGTAAATGCTGATATTCCTTGCATTTTAGAATACAATAGACTACGTTCACTATACACCCCCATCTAAAAACATATCCTGTTCCACAAAAAGGAAAACGTTTAAAGGAAAACTAATTCAAACATAAATGCAACAGGATCTCACTGCAAATCCTCCAAAGAGAGTAAAAGAAGCTAATACTTCATCAATTACCACAACCAAAGAAAAATCTATTACTCAAAGTAACTCAGGTACTTCTTCAAAGAAGCAACAGACACTCTGAAAAAATGACTTGGACACAGAACTATCTGGTCCATTCAAATTTTCAAATATAACTGGTATAAATGGCTTACGAAAATGTAGCAATCAATATTCTATTTCAATTTCCACCAATTGTTGACAACATTTACTTACACAGTACAGACCATTTGTGTTTGCAAATGTTAGTCCTTCATAGAAACGCAAACAACAATCCTGACAACACATATAGTGTTCATGGAATAAGACAAGAATTGGACTACTGTGCTGGAATGGTGAAATTCACTATTAACTCACAAGAAGATCCACAAAAATTTCTAATGTACTTACTACAAGTACTGGAAAACAAAAACATACCTATAAATGAAATCTTCCACTCTCTGCAACAATGTGGCAGAAGAACAAATCCCTAATGAGTGCTTTGTGTATGTATACATACCTAATTGTGAATCCGTTTCATTTCAGCAACTTGTACAATATGCAAATCATGGTAGATTATGTACTACCTGCAATTCAGATAATCGCTCCACCTTACTAATACAAACAGATAGTAAATACGTAATACTAATGCTTATATGTTACAATGCAGATGGTACCAACAACAACTGCAAGCTCAGTGGATTCACACATAGTCAAGTATCACTTGGTAAGAACACCTTCACAACAATAGGTATAATCTACTATGCAGGAGCCACAACCAATGCAGGTCACTACACTGCATATATAAAAAAGAAATGTGGATGGTTCGAATGTAATGATTGTACCATTACTCTAAAGCAGAAATTACCAGCACATCTTACAAACGCTTATTTAATTTTCTTAAAACCAAACTTTAATAACTAATGTGTACTTAAACATTGACAAAACTTCAATTAGAAAACTATAAACAGTTAGAATACGCCAAAAAGGATCTAACTGCTCCAAGATATTTCAACAACCAAACAAATAAATCAGTACAACTAATAACTAATTTCTGCATAAACACTAATGAAACTTCAATTAAAAAAACTATAAACAGTTAGAATACAGAACAAGTATCGAACTGCCCAAGATTCTATAGCACCCAAACAGATACATCAATACCACTAAATTATAACAAGAAATAAACAGTTAGAATACGCCAACAGTTATCTAATTGCCCCAAGACTTTGCAACAACCAAACAAATAAATCAATACCACCAATAACTAATCTGTACATAAACATTAATAAAATTTCAATTACAAAACTATAAACAGTTAGAATACGCCAACAGGTATTGAACTGCCCAAGATTCTATAACACCCAAACAGATAAATCAATACCACTAAATTATAACAAGAAATAAACAGTTACAATACGCCAACAGGTATCTAACTGCCCCAAAATTCTGCAACAACCAAACAAATGAATCAATACCACTAAATTATAAAAAGAAATAAACAGTTAGAATACGCCAACATGTATCTAGCTGCCCCAAGAATCTGCAACAACCCAACAGATATATTAGCAACTTGAGAATACAAATAAAAAACTATAACCAGTTAGAATTCGACAACAGGTATCTAACAATCTGCAACAAACCAACAGATAGAACATTAGCCAGAAACAACAAGTGAACACTGAAAACAAACAAACAAATATACTGTAGAATAACAAAAAAAGTTTTTTTTAATCCAACATGGATTTTTTTTTTCCACAGACCAAATGATTTAAAAAACAAACACAGAAACTGGGCAAATTGCACAGTACACTGGTTTGTAAACTACTAAATATGAGGGTTGAAAAAAGCTGAAATGTCTATTTTGCAATGTAATAAGTCTTTATAAATTACCTACACTAACATGATCTTTTCTTTTATCACAGAAATTGAAAAAGAATATCTGCTCCAGTTACCCAACGCATGAAAAAAATATATCCAATCACAAATATTCAAACACTAAGTATATTGTAATAGAACGCATAAATACTGATGCATAACAGAACCATTGAAGAAAACATCTAACCATACACCACAATACAAAATGTTTACTTCCATGGATATGTTATACTGCAGTGCTTTTTACCAAACTCTACAATCTTAATGACATGACGTAGCCAAAAATTCACATACAAACTATACAAATCAAACAGTACACAAACTGTGGATTTGCAAATATTTGATAGATATTTGATTCTATGGGTGTGATCTATGGGTGTGGTATGCTGCGTGGTTGTGGCAAAGGCCTAGAGTCTCGGATGCATGGCCTACGGCCTACAGCCTTTGACCATGCACACAAGACTCTAGGCCCTGGCCACAACCACCGCAGCATAACACACCTATACTACCAAGCATTTTAACTGTGGTATGTGGGCTGCTTATAGGGGATATTAATTACAATCAATCCTCTACTAAAAACCAAAAATCAACATCATACTAAAGTGAAATTGCTAGTAGTGCATTTATTATGTCAGCGGACAGCCGCAAAGACTGCAGGCAATGCAAACACATCAGGGGCACCTGCCACCTAAACAAATACAGTATTTGACCCAACTCTTACTCCCCAAATCTCCCCCAAGCACTTCTGCACACGAACACACTCCCCAAAATTGCATATTTCCTCTGTTCGCCTCCGCGCTGTCGGTGGATCCAAGATGGCGGGCACATCGAAACAATGTGACGCACCTCACGCCTCACTCCAGCCAATCGGCTGACAAATTACGTGTCCGTGGACATGACACAAGCTGATTAGCCAATCGGTGTCCTGTCCGCGGAGCGAACAGGGAGTGTGTCCGCGGAGGGGACATAGAAATCACTAATTTTTTTGCCTTACGCTTTGGTCATTTAAAAAAAAAAAACTACTGGACGGGTTTACACCAAATTAACAAAAGCACACTTTCGGCACTAAGCCGCTGCTCCTCCCACAAATTTGTTGGAAATCCGTCCAGCGGTTTGAGCTGTAGGCATGCGCAAAGTTTTTTCCCATCATGTCTCTTTTGGGACCCCCCTATAACCTTGCCCCCCGGACCAAACCTCACCAAAATTCAAAAAGAAACTCAGAGTGGGCCATATACTTATTTTCCAAAGTTTGGTGAGGATTCGTCCAGGGGGAACAAAGCCGCCCAAAAAGTGCTCTTTCGTACCTTCTGCAGATGCGGACAATGGAATTCTTTTTCATGTAATAGCAGCCATGCACAACCTTGGCAAGTGCAAGAAGGAAGAAGGAGGGGTGCAGCCCAGCACTTGGCTCGACGTCATGTTTTCGTGGGTACCTTCCTGGCTATTAATAACCACCATCATTTTCTTGCTTTTGATTTTTTGTGTGTGCGAATTAGGCCTTAGGTGCTGCGCAGATGCAGTACCTAACAGTGCAATAATGATGGTGACAATAGGCAGTGCTAACGGAGTGGTGCAGATGATACACGAGGCACAAGTACAAACAGGAGATGACTCAGAGCCAAACTATAGGCTGACGGCCATATTCAACAATGGGTACATTGTAGAAAGGTTATACCACACAACAATAAAAGAGCCCCGTGAACTAGCTTGGTACGATGAGGTGTGGGTTGACCTGGAGGGGGATGGGGGTTGGATATACATGACTTGCACCCCAAATGAGTATACTAGGGCTGGGGAAAGTCTCATGGCAGTGTGCAGAGCATGGATGCCACGAAAGGGAACACCTACATTGGATGAGGAAACAAAAGGGGGGAATGTAGGGGAGGAAAGGTCTTTTAGGCCCCCTCCCCTACATTTCTACACAGTTACACACAATGCTCATCCCGCGGCTGCCCATGAGCCTTTGGCCAGGGGTGCCGGACTACCGCAGAGCGACACATACGGATGCAACACCCAATCAGAGGGACAATAACTGACTCCACTTTGTACCAAACCCTGACTCCATTTTGTACATGCTAAAGCAGGCCTCGTAGCAAAGCCAGCCTGCAGGACTTCAGCTCTCCCTTGTAATTGCACACAGTGAGCCACCCATTTCCCCCCACCTCCTCCCCTCTCTGTCCCTGCAGCAGTCCTGTTCTCATGGGAGACTAGGCACGAACAAGCTACAAGTCAAACACTGTATCTTTCGCCTTCCTCCATCCATCACTGGCCTGTGAATGACCGGGCAAGGGCTTGGGTTTGGAAGAAACAATTTATCTCCACAAACATGTCCCATCACTTGCAGACACTACATTTAAGATATATGCTGTGATTAACCCCCCAACCTCACACCTCTTTTGATGTAACAGATACATCCCTACAACTGTGTTCCACCCTGGTTCACCCCCAATGCTACTCTGTGAAGGCTATAAATCCCTTTCTGCGGTTGTGTATAAGGGGGCTGATTCTATGAGATGTAACAGAAAAATCATTTATTAACATGTCTAAATCAATTGCAATGAAAATGAAATTATGAATCCATATGTCGGTGTCCTATATTGTTGATCACACATCGTTCCCTACCAAAGACCCTCGCTAATGTATGACATGCTAGGTGACTTGTTTGTTATGATGCAAAATGTACGGTCCGCATGCACACTGGTTTTTCAATACTATGTATACTCGCAAATGTGTTTACATGGTGTAAGATTCTCATGCGTACAATATAAACAGCGAGGTCACGAGGCTAATGCAAATAGAGCCATTCTTCAGCACAATGATCATGGTAAATGTGAAGGCATAGCCTATAATGTAATCCGAGTCTGCTTATTATTTGTTGTAAATGAAGTGGCAATAACTTGTCTTTACCCCATTCAAATTATTCACGTATAATCCCAGTAATCGAACTGAGCCAAACTCACCAAGCCTCAGGGCCTTCTCTCCCCTCTCCAGCAGTGCTGCACACTCAACCCCCACCATTCTCCCCCTCACAATGGTTTGAAGACCAAAGGCCCTTGTCATACTGATGCTTTAAAGCAACAAATATAACCTTTCACGCTTCCGCTGAGTCCGCATCAAGCTTCCACTCACCTGCCCCCTGACACACAATGTCTCCACAAACCCACCTTACGCTTACAGACTCTGTTTAAAGAAATATAGGCAACAAGCCCCTCACTCCAAAGACGTTTGATGTAACAGTTGCATGCCCCTCATCTGTGTGCCACCCCAGCTCACCCCAGACTAATAATCCCATGTGTAACAATATATTCTTCTCATACTAACAAACAATAAACCATTCACTCATGGGATCTAAAGGAATGTTTGATGAATGTGTCAATGACATCTTGTGAATAGATTAGGTGCCTGGAACCATGTAGTCTCACTTTTATCGTCCTGGTCAAACGTCCAGTGATATAATTCGTATATGTCAAAATGTGTAAATAATGTTCAAGGTATGTGTGGCCACAAGGGAAAATGTCAGAGATTCTATAACTTCACAATGTGGTAATCGCCTGACCCTTCACCCCATCCAGATGATCCCAGATGACCTGCATGCTCCATGAAGTAACCAGTTCTATGCCAGCCAATCCGGAAGCACCACCCCTACAGCATGGATACAGTCCTGTCCTTTTCGTCCAATGACAACAATTCAATGTATCCCCTATAGCACACGTCATAGATGACCTGATTTTGTAATATAATGTGTATTTTCTGATGTTTGGGCAGAGCGCTGATGAGTTTGCAGAGTTCTCTGCTTGCCCCATTTTGACTTTAGATAAACTTTACTTTTACTTTCACCCGCACTTGGTCTTGGTCTCAGTCCCTCCTGGGGTGTGTCCATTATTGACTCTCATTGGGGAGTTTTCACTGCATCTTAGGGGGATGCTCACTACCAATACTTTGGAACATATTTGACCAAAACAACCCACTTGGATAATATTCAAACAGCTAGTTCTAGGAAGTAATGTGTGGTATTGTGTGATTGTGAGTCACTTTTTTTCATTGGTGCCTAGATGGATTTTATCATAGGAAGACAGTCTGACTTCACATGAAGACAGATTTTGAATCTGAAATGTGCTTATGTATTTATTTATTTATTGAGCATTTGTTAGGAGTCTATAAAACAGTGCCACAAGGCTAAGTGGGGAGGGAACAGGGGAGTTCAAAACAGTAGCAAAAACCATAATTATACAATTGTGTCTTACCTGGCCTTGTGGCATTCGGACATGCAAGTGCAGTGAAAACAAGTGTGGGAGATACGGAGGGGGGGAGCAGTGTAAAGGCAAGTGCTGGTGGAAGCCCAGGAAGGAAGTGCCAATGGGAGCAAGGGAAGAGGCCACTGGCTAAGTGCTGGGGCTGGAGAGATATGGGGCCTCATTACACGGATGGCGGTAACCATGACGCTACTAGCACCATGGTTGTTGCCAGAATCCGGTATGGTGAATGGCAGAATTACTGCCCCCGTTCCAAGGTTGGCGGGGGCAGCAATTGCCCATTCACCATGGCCCTTCCCCATTCCCATTTGAGCCCCCATTGGGCTCAATGGGAATGGGGAAGGAGCAAATCGTTATTTGCTCTGAAGTCCCTCAGCGGGTACCGTCCTTAACATGTGGTCTGACCACACGTTAAGGACGGGACCCACTGAGGGACCTCGTAGTAGGGCGGTAAGGGATTACCGGCACCGTTGCACTTACCGGTGCTGGTAATCCCTTAACGCCATCCGTGTAATGAGGCCCATGGTCCTTGGGCTTGAGACCAAGGATAACTCTTGCAGCTATATTCTGGATTAGTTGAAGAGGGCAAAGGGAGGAAAGTGGTTTATTGAGGAATAGGCTGTTGTAGTAGTACATCCTAGAGAGAACCAGAGCTCTGGAGACAATGGGGGTCATTATGAGTTGGGCAGTAAGGGATACCGGGCACCGGTAAGGAGACCGGTGCTGGTAATCCCTTACCACCCAATTCTGCGGTCCCTTAGCGGGAACCATAAATGACGTGTGGTCTGAATACACGTCCTTTATGGGTCCTGCTAAGGGACCATGGCACTAATTACGTACCTCCTATTAGCAGGACCGTAATTACTGCCTTCCCCATTCCCATTGAGCCCTATGAGGGATCAAATGGGAATGGTGAATGTCTGGTTGAATGGGGAATTACCAGGTCCTACAAGGTCAGAATGACCCGGTAAGTCCCTATCCAACCAAACCCGGACCCAGTATTGGAGGCCCAATGAGTTTCTATGGAAAGGTGAGGAAAGGGAGAATGCCTCTGAGGAGGTGGAGCTGAACGTTGGACTTCTTGGCAAGTTCCATGATGTGAGGGGAGAAGGGGAGGGAGGAGTTGAAGATGAACCCAAGGTTTTTTGCCTCCAAAGAGGGTGAGGGGAGAAGACCCAATTAGGGTGGCCAGAGAGAGGGAGGGAAACAAGGAACAGGTGCCCCAATGGGAAGGATCATTAGCAGATCACCATGCCTGAATAGCAGTCAGGCAGTCAGGTATGAGAGAGGAAGAAGAGGAGGTAGAGGAGGGAAGCTTAAAGGAGAGCTGTGTATCATCAGCATAACACTGGAAGTGAAGAGAGAAGGTGGAGATCAAGTTGGCCAGAGGGGCAAGGTAGATATTGAAGGGCCAGGGCGATAAGATAGAGCACTGAGGGACACCGATGGTGGAGAGTGAACTGGAGGAACAGAAAGGGCAGAGTTAAACTTGGGAAGATCTGTTAGAAAGGAAGCAGTTTAGCTAGGGCAGTGCCCAGTCTGTGATGCCTACGGTATCACAGAGTCAATTTATTAGGATGGCATGATTGACTGTGTCGAAGGCAGAGGAAAGATCAAGAAGGAGCAGAACAGAGGGGGAGTTGGAATCAAGATTTGAGAGCAGGTCTTGACAGGTGTTTAGGAGAACAGTTTCCATGCCTCTGGATGCTCTGAAGCCAGACTGATGATTGTGGAGACAGACAGCAACATTGGTGTGTAGGGGCAGTTGGGGAATTACCAACTTCTACAGGAGTTTGCACAGGAAAGGGCTGATGGAAATGGGGTGATAGTTAGCTAGGCTGGATGGATCATCAGCCAGCTTTTTTATGAGAGTGTGCACAAGGGAGTGCTTGAGTGGTTGGGGAAGGAGCCAGTGTCAAAGGAATGGTTACAGAAGTCAGCCCAAGGCAAGGTGAGAGAGGAGATGTTGCCCTTAATAGTTCTGGAAAAGCAGGGGAGCACCTGTTCGAAGGAGACATTCATAGAGCAGACTATGTTAGAGAGCTGATCAGGTTCAATGGAAGAGAAGGAGCTGGGTATGGGCAGCGAGAGGGGGGCCAAGAGAGGTAGTAGAGGAGGGGGTGGGAGAGGGTGCAGAGTAGAGTGAGGACAGGATGTCCTGAGTTTTAATGGAGAAGTGGGAGGCCAATGCAGTGCAGAGGGTCTGGGAGGGAAGAGGGGAGGAGGAGACTGCAGTGGGGATGGCAAGTTCCTTGGAGATTTTGAAAAGCTCATCCGTGCTATTGGAGGCCCCAGCGATACGGCCTTGAACCTGAGCCCTCTTCTTAGATTGGATGGAGAGTCGGTATTGCCTTTGGAACAGGCAGCAGGCCAGTCTGTCAGAGGATGTACTTGGGGCCTACTACTTCCGCTCGGCAGCCCTACACTTGCGTTTCAAAGCAGTCAAGTCGGAGTCATACCACTTGGAGGCAGGCATCATGGGGATCCTCATGCCAGGGGAAAGGATGTCTAGTTTGTTGGAGATGGAGAGATGGAGGTTAGCGAGGATGGAGGAAAGTATGAGAGTCAATTGAAGTGGTGGGAGGAGGAATGAAGGTGATGGCAAATGCAGTGACTGACACACGCTTCATTGGTCGAATGCCAGAGAAGGAAACTGGCAGTGCAGGTTGTGGCATCAGCTCCTGATGGGTGGTGAGGAGAGAGTGGTCAGACCAGTAGAGAGGAGAAGTAAGGGGGTTAGATAGAAGGATGTCTTTAGAGATGGGCACATCCAAGGTGTGACCAGGAGAGTGGGTTGGGTCATAGAGCAGAATTGTGATGAAAAGTTCACAGAGGTCACAGAAAAGTACAATGACCTTATCCGCAGAGTCAAGATAGATATTAAAGTCCCCAAGGAAGAGAGGTTTGGTGGAGGAGATTAGGAGAGACGAGGAGAGGTCAGCCCATTCAGAGAGGAAAATGGGGATAGGTCCAGGGGGCCTATAGATAGTGGTGAGTGAGGGAGAGTGTGGGAGAGACATGCAGCCTACAGACGAGACATTCAAAGGAGAAGTAGGATTGAGTGGGAATGATAGTAGCAGGAACCCATTCTGGCAAAATCACGGCCACATCACCCCAGCCCAGGTGGGTCTGGGATTGGAGAGGATCTTGTAGCTATAAGGAAGAAGAGTGTCAAAAGTAGAGACAGAGCTTGCCATGAACCACATCTCAGTGAGCATTGACATCTTCAAGGAGGTGACAGATATCAGAGGAGTGTTTGACAGCAGAGCGGGAGTTGAGAGTAGCTTAGTGAAGCTGATTGTCCCCCTTGAAGGTCTTCCTAGGGTGTACAGGGGCAGGGTACTGCCCTCAGAAGGGGAGGAGAGGCCAGGGGTAAGGTGGCTGGAGGAGTGGAAGGAGAAGAATGGAACTTAATGAGAGATGACAGACGCCTATCAAGGAGGACGAGATTGGGCTGAGAGGCCTGGGCCATGATAGTGCCATTTTGATAGACATTAATGATACACCTAGAGGATGAGAGGTGAGTCAAGAGAACTTCCCTTCTGGTGCCACCATTAATGGGTGAAGAAGAGAAAGGTCCATAGGTCAGGATAGGAGTGACAAAGAGAATGTCACTGATAGTCTGCCTGGAGTATGTATTAATGTAGGTGTCTGTGGGCAGGCCTGGGTTGGAGAACGTTCCTAAACTTCAAAATAAATGGAGGGAATATAGGCAATAGAGTAGAAGTTAGAATAGATATTGGAGATGGAGAGCACCATATGGAGGGGGGGCAGAGGTTGCCCAAGGGAGGGAGCGAGAGGGAGAGCTGCATAATGCACAGAGAACTCACCAAGAAGCCTAGCAACCAAGCAGGCACAGATTAAGCAGATGATATACACAGGAATCACACCACGGGAGCCGATTTAAGTACATAGATTTGAAATTCAAGTGTACCTGAGATATGTCAACATTAGCTACAGGATTTAAACACACTCGGATTTGGTGGCCGACAGGCAGAGAAATTGCAGCAATTCAGCACAGGCACAGAATAATTCAATCCTCTCAGATTTGAAAGTCACACATCATGGGAAAGGCCAGCATTTAAGCTAGATAGGATAAGGCCTAGTTACAACAATTTGCCGGAGGCAGGACCATTTTAACAATCAAAGTGGCAGCGCAACCATATGGGGTTGGCTACAGGAGAAATATGCCAACCGTCAAACTACAGGTGGAGGCATGGCAATTTTCACAGCAGAAATTACAGTTGGTGCTCAGGTTAGAACCCAGAAATTATGTGAAAATGTGGAGTTTATAGCATGAATAAAGGGTATAGAACAGGAGGGTATGAATTAGAGGAATACAATAAACATGGCATCACTAAAGCATGAAAACAGAAATGCCTAGATTTGAAAATTCCCCAAACACAGTGACAAGGGCATTCCTAGAGCATGAAGTGAAAACAAAAATGCCTAGATTTGAAATTCACAAAACACATTAAAAAGAGCATCACTATGTCATGAGGTGAAATGATTAAAAAAAATAAAAAAAATAATGCAAGGTCATATGCAGCAGTATTTGAATAGTGCAGGACGCTCATGAACAAAATAGTCTGAACTCACGGGAGAGCATCAATGTGCAGCAGGAGTTTGAACGCAGCATAAATGCCTCGCAGTTGGGTGTCAGCTTGAAAGGAGTTGGGCCAGAGGTTGGGCTCAAAGAGTTAATAAATTAAGAGATGGAAGTTTACCTTGTCAGAGGGTGGTAAACCATGTGGCAGAGGCAGGTGGAGAGGATTAGAGGTGGCTTGCAGTGAGGGGGGTGTGGCTTGGCGCCGAGGCAAGACGGCGGCCTAGAAGATCAGCTCCACCCCACATATTACATAAAAAGCATTTGGGTTAGATAATACATTTTTTTAACTTACCTTAATCTTCCTGTTGAGCGTCGCCGACATCCCGCATCAAATCAGTGATTTCTCCCGTGGCTCTGAAGTGCAGAAACGTCTCACACGCTGCAGCTCCTCTCTCCAGCTACCAAAGGACATTTAACAGAATGCGTACCGCCCCTCGTGAGGAGAGGAGCGGCACGCTGTATCAGCTGACTCCCCGGACTGGGCCCAGACACGCAGCTTCCTCTCACAAACACGCCACCTGCTGGGAGACTGGGGGAAAAAAAAAACAGTAAGAAAGCAAACTCAAAGCAACTGAATATTATATGAACATATATTTAAGGATAAGTTTACAAAAAAAAAAATATATATATATATACTTTGAATGTGTTAATATAAAAGAAAAAAAAAAGAAGGGCTGGAATAATTATGAAGTCAGCGCTTATCTTAAACCTCACTAAGGATACTGGGGGAAAAAAAATAGTGAAAGGGCCAGCAGGCCACAACTTAAGGCATACCATGTATTAAGATATAATACATATAAGATATAATACATAACACGTCACTCAGTCTCCCTCCAGCAAAAAGTCTTCTCTCCTCTTAAATTGTGTACTACAACCATTCTTTGTTGCTCCAGCATTCCAGCACAGTACAGTCAGACTGGGTTACAATCAACCAACCGCGGTAACCCTACAGCTATACAGGATCAAACCTCTCTTTATGGATTACAGTCCTAAACAACATATCTATGAGAATCTCCAGTAGTATATGCCTTATTATTCAGGGTTTTTCCATTATTTGGTCTCACTTGGTCTGAGTAAAGCCTGAACAATAATATGGAAGTAATAATTATATACTACAAATCATCATAAAGAACTGCTACAAGGAGTTATACGCCAGAACAGATCATACTTGTTAACATTTGCTTAAACATGGCAACCAGCAAAGCCAACCAAAAAAATGGCGCCTCTGTCAAAGATGCTACCACCTTCTCATCTACTCTGAAAAGACCCAAAGTGACTCACCACCTCCAATAGGGATCTCATACCCTGCCATTGAAGCCATTCTTGCTGAAATTAGGGCACTTAAACCCTTCATTGAAAACATAAATGCTAAGCTACAGCAACTTGATGAAAGGTAGATGGGTGTTAACAACAGAGTAGAAGAGGCTGAGAAAAGAATCGGCGTGCTTGAAGATATATCTCCTAAAGTTGCGCAAATGGAGAAATCCATTAAAGAACTTCAAAAGCATAATGAAGATTTAGAAAATCGCAGCAGGCGCAATAACCTATGCATCTCTGGCCTTCCTGAAGGAGTTGAGGGTACTGACCCCATTGTCTTCCTATGAAAATTCTTACCGGCCATACTACATTTTCCTTTGGAAACAATTTTTAATATACAATGTGCCCATAGGATTGGTCAACCCTCAGCCTCTCCCTCATCACGTCAGACACCAAGAACTCTAATATTATACCTCTTGGAATACTCTCAAATACAACTTATTATTTCCACAGTTAAAGAACGCAAATCTCTAATTTGGCATGGCAGTAAGATTTTTATCTCACAGGATGTGGCAAGAAGCACAGCACAAAGAAGAAAAGTCTTTTTGGCATTCCGTCCTGCTCTTAAACAACTCAATGTCCGGTATGGCTTGTTCCACCCATGCTCCTTTAAAGTTACTCATGAAGGACGCTCTGCAGTCTTTGATGATCCCGCAGACTTAAGGCTCTTCATACAATCCATTAAGAATGAAAATATGGACACCTCCGCTCCAGCGGTGGCCTCAACATCACCTACTATTTGAAACCGAATCTTAATCACTTGACTCCTATACGTATATCTATCTATTTACCTAATGCTATGACATTACATTGATATTTACTATGTGGGGTGGGCGCTCTTTTGGGTCCCTCTTCCACTAGTGGTCGCTTCTTCTTCTAGTCAGCGACCCAGAAGGCGTTTCTTATCCCCTATTTAAACCCCCACCCAATTCCTCTTCTCATGTCCTGTTTGATCTCTAAAATCACTCTTTCAATAAGGCATACTCCCCGCCAAGTTTTGATCGAACCCCCTTTTCCCCTTCCTGATCCCCAATGTTTCTTCCTTCTATTAAAATATTTGGGTATACATATTTTCAACCAAATGACAAATGTTATATGCTTATTACTGTTCTATAGCTATATGATGTATGAATATCAAATTTTCTCTAACTAAATGATCTTTAAATGCATAACATGGAACATAAAGGGCTGTAAAAATCCTATGAAAAGATGTAAAGTATTGTCTCACTTGAACAAATTTAAACCGACAGTAGCGTGCCTACAAGAAACACACTTATCCCTCAAAGAAACAATGAAACTTAAATCTCAGTGGGTGAAGGAGGTGATTTCTAGTCCAGCTATATCCAAGAAAAATGGCGTAGCTATACTAATTAGTAAAAAACAACCCTATAAAGTTCTTGCCCAAGATGCAGATATAAATGGAAGATGGGTTTGGGTTAAACTGCTTATTGACACGACACAAGTATCAATTCTCAACATATATGGACCTACTTTACCTCATCCCTCCTTTTGGAACAATATCAAACAAATGATTCTGAAAAATAACTTCACCAATTTGATAATGTGTGTTGATGTTAATCAGGTTCTTGACCCATTTTTAGATCGAAAATCCAGCTGCATGTTTAAACCCAACAAAACTCATAAATCCTTTATAAACTGCCTAGGAGAAACAGGACTTATTGACTCCTGGAGAATTTCTCATTCTTCACATTTGGATTACACTTTTCATTCCCCTCCTCATAACACATTATCACATCTTGACTATATTTTTGCTACTAAGACCCTATCTGGATCCATTATAGACTCCAAAATATCCAGTATTATAATTTCTGATCACGCTCCGGTCATCACTTCCTTTTCCCTAACAGATATGAACAAAGGTGCTTCCAGATGTAAACTTAATAATTTTCTTTTAAATGATTCAAACTCTATTCAATCCATCAACACCTTCATTCAACAATATTTCAATGATAACCAAGACCAAGATACCTCCACTGTCAATAACTGGGATGCTTTCAATGCGGCCCTTAGAGTTCATATAATGGTCCTCTCAGGCAAGAATAAAAAAAAACAGGAAAAAACATCTGGATGATCTATATGCTAAACTTACTCTTGCATAACAACACTACTATACAGACACTAATCCAGCAAACGTACGACAAGTAATCAAAATACGCTTTGAAATCAATAAAGAAATCACAGAGTTAGCGGCAGGTTCCTTTCTTAAATATAAACCAAAGATCTATCAAACTTCTAATAAGGCAGGTAAAATGCTGGCTTCTTATTTAAAAACCAAAAAAGAAAAAGTTCAAATCTCTCACATTCAGGATAAACATCGATCTGATGAAATACCAGAATGCTTTAGAAAATGTTATACTGATCTCTATAGTCCAGCATGTGCTATTTCCAGAGAAAACATTGATTCCTTTTTGAACAAGATTAGTCGAACCTCTTATCTTGAAATTGATCTTTCTCATCTTGAAAATGATATCACCTCCATCGAGATTATCAAAGCCATCCATAGCCTTGGAAAAGGTAAAGCACCCGGCCCTGATGGACTATCCACCGAATTCTATAATATATTTTCCCAAGTTTTAACACCTAAACTTAAAAAACTTTTTTCATATTTTATTTCACAAAAATGCTCCTCCTGATCCTTTTCTGAATCTTTACTTATTGTTTTCCCAAAACCTGACAAGGACCCTACTCTTCCATGCAACTATCGACCCATTTCCCTTATCAATATAGAAAGCAAAATTGTTGCCAAAATACTTGCTAACAGGATTGAATCCTCATTTCCGAAACTAGTCAAACCAGACCAAACAGGTTATGTAAAGGGACGTAACATATCCTCTAACGCCAGACTCATACTTAACGCCATTAACCTGGCAGCCAATGACAAAAAGGACACTCAAGGCTATGAAGCCATTGCACTAGATGCGGAAAAAGCTTTTGATTGCGTCGTTTGGAATTTTATGTTTCAAACTCTACGTTGGCATGGTTGTGGTGAAAAATGTATTTCACTTGTTAAACTTCTTTACTATGCCCCCAAATCCGCTATCTACCTAAATGGTCAGACTTCCGCCTCTTTTCCCTTACTTAGAGGAACGCGTCGAGGCTGCCCCTTCTCACCATTACTATACATCCTCTCTCTTAAACCGCTACTAGAATTAATAAGATCTAATAAAAACATCCCGGGAATTCAAGTCGGTGCCTCAATAAATAAAATTGCAGCATATGCGGATGATATACTTATTCTAATTAAAAACCCCAAACTCTACATTCCTAACCTCTTGAGTGCACTATCGCAATTCGGTCTGGTCTCAGGATATAAACTAAATACACAGAAATCAGAAATTATGCCCTTAAAGTCATACTGTCTTAAACACGAAATTGACACTTTTGGCTTTAAATGGTGCAGCAGCTCTGTTAAATATTTAGGTCTTCGTTTTGCCCCAACTATCCCAAATACTATCAAACTCAATACTGAAACATTACTAAGTAGCCTTAAGGATCTGACATCCAAATGGTCTCCACTTTACCTCTCCTGGTGGGGGCGCTTAGATACTATCAAGATGATGCTTACACCCATAATTCTATACTATTTGCAGCTTCTCTCCGTCCCTTTATCCCTTTCCTTTTTCAAATCCATTTACTCCATACTACTTAACTTCCTGTGGGGAAAAGGAAAAAGTAAAAGAATTGCTCTGACGAAACTAAAAGCTCCATATGATATGGGAGGAGTCAGATTCCCTGACTTTAAGTCATATCACTCTGCATTTCTTATAAAACAATATCGTCAATGGTTCATGGATCCCATATCAGCTGATATCCCGACTTGGTGTACATTAGAAAAACAAGTAGTTCTATCACATAATATCACAGTTTATATATACATATTTAAATACTCACCTAAAAAGATTTTGGATCCTATTAAAGCATCAGTTTCTGCTCTACAAACCTTTCTTTTTCCACACACTATGACCCCCAATAAGCATCTTTCCCCGTTATTATGGCATAATAAGAACATTGTAATTAATAATAGGATCCTTAATCGCAAAACATGGATTCAAAAAGGTATCAGATTCATTCAACATATTATAGATGACCCGCACATCCTCTCCTTCCAGCAACTCTCTACCACATTTAAGGTACCTAAGAATGATTTTCAATTTCATAATAACTTAATTAATTCCTGTCTTGATGCACTCGACCAATTTTCCAATGAAATTCTCACTCCAGATGCCCTTAGACTAATGCACCTTACCATGGTCAGTGAAGTTAGTGCCTCTAAAATATACAATTTGCTCACCTCAACTTTTAAGATTTGTACCATCCGCCAGAAATGGGAACTCGACTTAGGCTACATATTTGAGGATGATATTTGGCTCCGCCTGTTTTCCAAAATTAAACAAATATCTGTGTCAGCAAATATTTCACAATACTATTATTTCTTCATTCACAGAGCATTTATTACTCCGGCCAAACTGGCTAAGTCTAATCCAAAGTATGATGCAAAATGTTGGTCATGTGGTATATCTCCCGCTACGTATATGCATATGTTTTTCGAATGTTCATATATTGTTAAATTCTGGCAGGAAATTTGGAAATTTCTTAAATGTATATTCTATGTCGATGTGCCTTTCTCCATTGTTAACATATTTTTAGGAAGTATAGCTATCACAACTTATATTCCATTTGATCCTGCTAGACTTTATGATCTATTCATCTGTATAGCTTTAAAATGCATTACGGCTAACTGGAAAGACTCTAGTTGGCTTTCTGCAAGAGTTTGGTGGAATACTATTTGTTTTACTCATAAACTGGAAATGTGCATGGCCAATAATCGTAACACAATTCCAAAATATAATGCTAAATGGCTTTATTTCACCAAGTATCTCAACTGTTTCAATGCAACTGCTCATTGTACATTAATTTACACTTTTATGTCTATACTCAAAATGAAATCCCATAACTAAACAATATTTGAAATAATTAAATTATTTTGATAACATTTTCTGATATACCCATTCTCCCCCCAACCTCTTCCCTCCTAGTCCTTATATGTCTAGTGTCTGTCTCCCTGTACGTCTCCCCGCTTATCTATATATTCACCACATATAAATCACTCTTTACAGACTAGAGTTTCTTCTATTCCAACACAACCGGTTATAATTATGCTGTTAATACCAACTTTAGTTCATACAAAAATGTAAGTGAATTTAACAAATGAATTATTTATATTGATGTACTTTTACAATTGACCTCAATCATTCAATATGTTATTCTTAATTGTTCTTGTTGCATTTAAAGTCTGTAACATGTTGATACTTGTATCAGAATTAATATTTATACAGTAAAAAATTATTAAAATAAAAAAAAAGAGGTGGCTTGCAGTGAACAGAATGTAGCCAAGGGAAAGGCACAGTGGCCGGGGGTAGTTCTTGCCATGAGAGTCGGGAACCAGTGTGCCAGATAGGTCCAGGTGCAGAGCATGGCCATCAGAGAAAGTTCAGGGCTGAAAGGGAAGAAAACCAGCAGAGAAACGGAGTGGGGCGGCCCGCGGGCCAGGCCGAACAGGCAGGCAGGGGCTTTGTCAGGGGCTGGCTATGCCTCGCCAGCTGCCTCAATGGGTTCAGAGGCTGACCCATTCATGGCTCTGAGGTGGGCTCTAAGCACCGGGGCACCGATGAAGGCAGAAATACTGCTGTGATCATAAGGCAATGGCATCTTCAATATGCACATGGTGCACTGGTGAATGGTGCAAGTGGCCTTACCAGTGCTTTCAGTTGTTCTGCTCACCATCCCCATACACAGTGCTGGCAAGATGTGCACGAAATGACGATGCCGCCCCCAGGACTGCAGTAGTTGAAATGAAGGAATCAGGCCAGACAGAGGCCTTGTGTGGCCATGTCAGGGGTCTGATTATGCCTTTCCGGCTCCCACGATTGGATCTCTAATCAGAGGCAGAATCCAGACACTGGGGCACCAATGAAGGCAGAAACCTTGATGGCAGTAGCTGACTGTTTTGCATATGGCTGGACCCCTTTTGCAATGGCTCAGTCAGGTTAAAAAAACAGTGGTGTGGAAGGTTGCCCAGAGCAGTGCCAGTGGTTCAGATTAATTCAAAAACGTCCACCCATCAATATTTTGGTTATAGTTTGTCTCCCTATGTGAGAGAGGGTATGCTCAGATGTGGGTTCCCTGCTTGCTGCGCCATTGTGAATTAAAATGCACCTCACTGAGTGTTGCTTGTGTTTCTGTGTAGAGGGGACTTGACCTAGCAGTTTGTGCTGGACTGCTCTCATTGGTGGCAGTACCTCACTGATCTGCTTATAGCTGGACTCGTTTTGCAATGGTGCAGTCAGGGTAAAAAACTGTGATATGGTGGTTTGCCCAGAGCAGTGCCAGTGGTTCCGATTCATTCAAAACCTTCCACCCATCACTTCTGTGGTTATACCCCAACACTAATTCTGCACACAGACAATTCCTGGCTCTGCGACCTCTGTACATGGACTTGGATTTAGCAGAATCCACGCCAGACATCAGCAGGAAGGGGTTCACAATGATTTTCTGGTTAGTAGCCTCACTACTCCTAGAAACTCTTGAACATTCTCATGGCCTTCACTCACCCACAACATGATTTAACATAATTCCACTAACACGCCAGTAATGGCCTCCATGGAAGATGGTGCAACCAATATAGGTCCCTTCTATTGATTACAGCATCCTCTGTTAACAAACAATGAAAACTTTACATTTATCCCGTTGATCAATATAACTTACCATTATAATTGTATTTCCCTAATTGCTGTGATGTAAGCGTGTATGTTTGTTTCCATGAATTTTTCCATTCATCCCCTTTCCTGCTTCCCTTTGCTCGCTTGACTTTTCACCCCACGGGCCACAGTCTTGTTGCCACCATAGCTGGGGTCACAATTGACCTCTACAGTGAAGTTGAGATGCTACAAGACCACAATGGTGGTGAATTGCAACAGTATAATAATACAAATATCATAACAAAAACACTTCCATAGAAACTTGCAACCAAGCAACATGCCTAGAATACATCATCAATACCTGTCAACACTATCGCCTCAAACCTCTGATAAATATGGTTAATGCCACAGTGATGTGGGGACGGGGGGGGTGGGAAATGTAAAGGTCTGTGGTATGCCGTCAGCAGCTATGCCTGCAGAAGCACAGTGGAGAATATTAACGTCATATCAATGACCAATGACATGAACAACAACAGTGGGCTTACCCAACATTGCATGTTGCAACATTCACAGAATCCAACTAGACAGGTCAAGCAAGGGTCCACTTCTCCCATGTAACATATTCAAGGTCATCCCATGCTTAGTTTATTGATTATATAAAGCAGCAAACAAGGTCCTCATGCAGTATGTCATGCCACATCTCTCCAGTTTAAAACTGCAACAATGATCGGTGTAGAAATCACTCAAATTGGCAGGCAACCCATAACCTAACCATACAACACACAGATGCTGGATAGCACGATATGAGCAGACCCATAATGCTGTGATATCCAATAAACTCCTGCGTTGTTCACTCAATGTTGCTCTTTCGTCTGTCCATGTATTCAGAGGAAGCGTGTGTAGGAAGGAGCGCCCTTTAATTGTTCACCTCCATGTTGTTTACTACTTTGTCCCACAGCACTAATTTATAAATATTGTTTTGTTGATGTTGTGTCTCCAATGCCTCCCAATCGTGGCCATGGCCACCATCAATGGAATCTGTTCCATCATCATTCTCATCAGGTATAGGTACCTAGCGCACATGTCTGGTGCATTCACAACAACAATCAGTTCTTAATGTCTGTTCAATGGGGTTGAGGGTGCAGGTTTGGACAGCATTATAGAAGTGCTGTCTGGGTTGTAAGGCATTTCACAGGGGTGTCATCAACCATCCATGCATTGGCGTAGCTGGCATCTCCTGAGAAGCAGAATGTATAGCAATTAAGATAATTCAATTTTTCCCAGGGTATAATGCCAGTAAAACCAGTATGTGGATATGTGTGTGAAACAAGCTTTTTAGTGTTTGTGAGTTTTCAACATGCATTTACCTGCGGTCTGAGGTAGTGGAAGGAGAGCAGGTGAGGCGCATTTCTGCATGTGAGATTTGAGCCTGATGTCCATTGTACAGGCCACAGAAACAATTGACAAAGGTGGTGCCGAGGGACTTCTTGTAGCATGACCAGAACTCCTATCTCTGAGCTAAGTCATACTGCCTTTGCAATGGAAAAGGTGCACTGCTGGCCATTGGATTGCTGGATTGCATGCTCTGTGCATAAATGGCATATGCAACACAAGGGAGTTCTAAATCACAAGACCAGAGACTGTTCCTGGCCTCACACTCCCTATCACCTGTCAATAACCAAGCTGGCCCCTAAATATGGGGTTCACATTACATCACCAGCCTGTTACTGTCTTAGTTGGAACACTGCAGTCCATCTAGCATAATGCTCGTCTAGCCAGGTCAGTGCCATCTGCCATGATACCTGGTGTCGTGGGACTGTCAAGGGTTTTGACCCATGTTGAATCCTTAGACTGGGTAGATGTGGGGATGAGCTGGAGCCGCCCATTATTCTATCCCAGAACAAACTAAATCAATAAACTGGGTGGATCTGGGGATGAGCTGTCGCCGCCCACATTCATGCCAGAATCCAGGAGAACTGCGCAGTTGGCACAAGACCACTCCAAAGATACAACCTTCTTGTGGGGGGTTCCACATCACCACTCTAATGTAAGGATGCCTATCAAAATAATAGCAAAAATCTCTGTCAAATTCAAGACAACTCAAAAATGGATGCAGTACCGACAAATTCCCCAAGGCGGCGCTAGCGGTCTAAACTCTGACAGGGAAACTGTATTTAGGAGTTGCAAGAGGGGCAGGGACTTCAAAGCTTGTTGGTTAATTGAAAATCTTAGCCACCTGCTGTTCCCAGCGGCCAAGAGGCTGAGAACTCTTAACACCCCAGAGACTCACAACAGGAGGCAGGATATCACATGGCCCTTCTGAGTGAGAGGGAGGGGGTTTCGCTTCAGCCTGGAGGAGAGAGACAATAGCCCCTTTCAGTTGAAAGGGGTATGTTAATTTTGAGTGTTTCCTGTCAACAGCCCTCTGCCAGCAAGGAGAGGCATGTGATCACTGACCCACCCAGACTTCTGGAGGCGGACCCAAACACTTTGGGGAGTTGAATTGCAACAAATATATATTTTATAGAAACAGTGATAACTTATTGTAACCAAATGACAGGAATGTACAACTTTGAGAGTCTTAGTATGGAAAATGCCCTCACGATTTGAGTCCAAACTCCGATTTGTACCATGTTCTGGGGCAAAACCCTGCTAATTATGAATATTGTAGACTCTGTATTTAAGCTAGAGACATGGAAAGTTACTGGGATATATGTGGAAGGGAAATGTACCTTTGTATAATTTTTGATGAAAAACCAATGTTGCAAAACCCACTAAAATCGAAAATAAGTTGCCATTTTTGAATGCAAGCTCCTAGAAACGCCAGAGTCAGGACAGGGACTATCTTTAGTAATATATGATGTGTGTATTTGATGTCAAACAACTGTGTACCTGGGAAATATGTATTTGGATCAGAAATGGAATAGATTTGTGTGCACATTGACCAGGGGAGTGGCATTTCTGCAGGTCATAAAAATGACATCACTCTGACACACTATCCCTTCCCAAATCAGGGACCAAAGAGTCTATTGACCTATCAAATCAAGAGAGGGGCAGGCTTAGTGATGCTAGCCTCTCCACCCACTTTTTAAAACACATAAAAAGAGACTGCTGGGACAGGTAGAGACATTCAATTCCATTTGCTGCGGAGCATGCTGACCGACGACTTCACATCCAAAGATCCAACACTTAGACTTCCAAGCTAAACAGAGACTACAGAACTTTGAACCAAGAAGGCCCACTGCAAGGAAAAGTATTTGTCAGCAGGCCTCAAAATCTTTTGCAAACTATTCAACAGCCGGAGCTGTTTGAATTCTTTGCCAAGAACTTTTGCCGGAACCGCAGACCAGACGCAGACTGCTGTGAGCAGAACCAGCCAGAGATCCGGATCACTGTGAGCAGAACCGGTGCCTGATTGACCCGCCGAGCAGAGGGAACCGCCGCTGGACGTGTTGACCAGATCCGTGACGAGGCCCATTCATTTCAAAATTAGGAGTGAGTATCCGCCAGAACTGTGCAGAACCCAATCTCTTAGTTAAAATAATCTAATCCAAAATATTTTAACCTAAGTAGAACTGCCTCCTAGAAATTGTGTCATCTGTCATTCTATAGCTGCGAGCTGTCATCTTGTAATGTTTTGACACTAACCTGTCTCGTGCAGCAATTTACGAGGCAATTGGGGAGTCCCCTGAGGCCCCTAACACCTCCCTCCTCCCTAAAAGGGAACAGAAGGGGTGTGCAAGGGATCCCAGGGAAACCCTCCTGGGGGAAAAAACCCTGCTGGAACGGATGAGAAGCTGGATCGGTCGCGTCTCCGCTGGCTGCAGCTCCTCAAGATTTACAGGATTCACTGGATCTGGTCACTGTACCTCGGCGAAGTCCTGATTTAAAATAAGTAAACGAGAGATGACAGAAGGAACTAGGTACGAGAGGAATCAATATAATGATTGGGTAAGTTCCTAATTTGTCTGGAAGGGGGGACTATCTGTGGACTGCAGAACGGGAAAGCTAGGCAGGATGGTAAGGCTGTAGGAAAGACTAGAAAAGAAAAGGTAAGCATAGGTATGAGGGATAGAATAGTAAACCCCCTAGTTGCGAACTCACGTAGCGTCTGTAGAGAGTAGCGACGCTCTGGGCTTCGGCTCTGCTGGACCATATCCGGAATCCGTGAGAGAACGAGATGACGTCAGAGGACATCTGACTTGTGAACGTGAAAACACTGCACCGTAACCCAGAGGATGAGAAGCCATCTTGGAAGAGGGGAAAACGGCGAGTGCACGCAATCTCCAGCGTCGCCACAGGGAACGCCGGTGGCAGCCAGTCGTGACAGTATGCCCCCTTCTGAGGGTAACACCTCCTGTTTTGCCAGGATGACACCTGTGGAAACGGCGAACCAGTAAGGGGGCGTGAACTGCTGAAGCCGGTTCCCACGTACGGTCAGCCACCGAGTAACCCTTCCAGTGGATCAAATACTGCAGTCGACCGCGATGATAACGGGAATCACAAATGCCCGAGACTTCGAACTCCGGACCTTCCGTAGTAGCCACTGGAGGCGGGTAGGCCCTTATAGATCGACCAAAACGATCCGATTTGTGAAGTTTGAGTTGCGAAACATGAAAAACTGGGTAGATCCTGGACCAAGAAGGTGGGAGCTGTAACTCAAAAGCCAAAGAACCTTTTGCTCTCAATACTGTAAAAGGACCAAAATATTTCGGAGACAATTTAGAGGGAACCAGATGTCTGGGCAGAAACTTTGCTGAGAGCCAGACCAAATCCCCCGGGACAATCACTGGAGTCGATGAACGATGCAAGTCAGCATAACGTTTAGAATGCTCTTGAGCTTCCAGTAATGCGGTTCTGGCCAAAAGATGTCCCTGTTGAATGTCGCCCATTAGGGCGTCCACATCTGGAAAGGCCGAAGCTCTGAGAAGAGATGAGGAATAGCAGGAAGGATCGTACCCATAGGTACAATGAAAGGGACTAGTTTTGATAGAAGCATGATTAGCATTATTGTAGGCAAACTCTGCCAAGGGTAACAAATCCTTCCAATTGTCCTGTGCCGCTGATACAAAACAGCGCAGATACGTTTCCAGAGTCTGATTTAAACGTTCAGTCTGCCCATTAGTTTGAGGATGGTATCCCAAACTCAAGGCTCTCTTTATGCCTAAAGCAGAGCAGACTTGTTGCCAATATCGAGAAATATATTGGGAACCTCGATCTGACACTATGCTGTCAGGAAGACCATGCCGGGAAAAGATGGAGTCTATGAACTGTCTTGCCATCTGTGGAGCTGTCAGTACTGAGGGTAGAGCTTGGAAATGAGCCAATTTGGTGAAATAATCCACTGTTACCATAATGGTTGTATGATCTTTAGACACAGGTAAGTCAACGATAAAATCTGTGGAAATCAATTGCCAAGGATGAGTAGGTATTTGGGCTAGAGCCAGCTTTCCCAATGGTTTACTGCGACGAACCTTGATTTGCAAACAGATTACACAGGAAGAGACGTAATCAGTCACGTCCCTTCTTAAGGTTTCCCACCAGAAATGTCTCAGTATGAGTTCTTGGGTACTGGCTATTCCACGATGTCCAGCAACCATAGAATCGTGACACATGTGCATGACTTCCGTTCGGAGCAGGAGTGAGGGAATGTACACCTGATGACCCCGGTAGAAACATACGTCTTCGAGACTTAGTCCCCATTTGTCTGCCTGACCTCTAATGGAGTCCATTAAGACTAGAGTTTGGGCTGCTACAGAGTGGAGGAAGTCCTGGACCATAGATATGAACGTAGCATGAGGAAGCAATCTCTCGGTCTGAAAACCAGATTTGCAATCAGGATCTCTACGAGATAGAGCGTCAGCTTGAAGATTGGTTTTACCTGGAATGATAGTGAAAGTGATACTGTAGGGAGAGAAAAAATGGGCCCATCTTGCTTGCCGGCTGTTACGAGTCTCAGCGTATTGTAAACTCTTGAGATTCTGATGGTCGGTGCGGACCTCAATGGGATGTTGGGAACCCAACAGGAGATGTCTCCATTCCTGAAAGGCCCGTTTTATCGCCAGCAACTCTTTCTCTAACACCGTGTAATTGATCTCAGAGGAAGAAAAAGTCTTGGACAGAAAGGACACAGGGTGTTCTGGTCCTTGAGTAAAGGCTTGTTTAAGCACCGCACCCAACGCAAAATGGGAGGCATCAGTTTCAACTATAAATGGTAAGCTTTGATCTGGGATTCGTAAGAGAGGAGCAGAAGTAAAGAGAGTCTTCAAAGTATCAAAGGCTGACTGGGCGTCTTCTGTCCAATAAAAAGGCTTTCCCTTCTTGAGTAGTCTTGTAAGGGGCAGAACGAATGATGAAAATCCGGCTATAAATTTCCTATAGAAATTCGAAAACCCCAGAAATCTCTGTAGTTCCTTGACAGAACTAGGAGAGGACCATTCCAGAATAGCGGTCACCTTGCGAGGATCCATGGAAATTCCAGTAGGGGACAAAACGAACCCCAGGTACGTGACTGTAGTCTGATGGAATATACACTTTTCAGGCTTGCAATAGAGGTGATTACTTCGTAATCGGTGTAATACCTGACATACGTGTCGGTGATGTTCTTTAGGATTCCTGGAAAATACCAATATGTCGTCAAGATACACCACTACCGTATGAAGATGGAGGTCTGAGAATATATGGTCAATGAACCTTTGAAAAACTGCCGGGGCATTTGCGAGTCCGAAGGGCATTACTCGGTATTCGAAATGTCCAAAAGGGGTACGAAACGCGGTCTTCCACTCATCCCCTTCCTTGATTCTAATGAGGTGATATGCCCCTCTGAGGTCCAACTTTGTGTAAATAGTTGCCCCTTTTACTGCTTCTAGGATGTCCAGTATTAAGGGCATTGGGTATCGATCGGGAATCGTGATCTTATTAAGACCCCTATAATCAATGCAGGGACGTAATTCGTCCGTGTCTTTCTTAGCTATGAAGAATAATGATGCCCCTGTAGGGGAAGTCGATTCCGTAATCAAACAGTTTCTGAGGTGGGTATCCAAATACTGCCGTAGGACTAATTTTTCCTTCTCGGAAAGGATGTACATCTTTCCAAAGGGGAGTGGCTGAGAGGAGTCTAGACGGATGCAACAATCATCTCTCCGATGAGGCGGAAGTTCAGAAAATTGGGAAGAGGAGAAAATGTCTTGAAACTCTTGGTACTCAGGAGGAACAGGACTAATCAAGTCTACTATCCTTTGAGAGGCCACAGGGTTCGATGAAGGAGCACAAAATCCAACTGATCCTTCAGTAAGACAGTGTTGGGTACAATATTCAGATCCCAAAAAAATGGAACCGGCTGCCCAATTTATGTATGGGTTATGTAGTTTTAACCAGGGCAAGCCCAGAATGACAGGGTAGTGAGCTGCTTTTATTATATCAAATACGGCTTCCTCCCTATGTGAACCAATGAGCATTGTCAAAGTGTGAGTCTGTTCTCGGATAGGTCCCGATATTAGTGGGGTTCCGTCTACGCCTTCAACTGGTATCGCGATAGCTTTGGGAGATCGGGGAATATTCAGTTTTCTCGCCCAAAAATCGTCCATGAACAAACCAGCTGCTCCACAGTCAACCAATGCTGGGACAGAAACAATGTTTTCATCTGGCAAAGAAAAAGTGACGCGCAAGACTACCATGTCCAGCGAGGGAGACAACCTTGTAGGAGATTGGGAACCTGTATCAGTTACCCCGACCGTAGGTCCCCTTACGGTTGAGGTCTGGCGTTTCCCGAACGAAATGGTTTTCTGAGAGGAGCGACTGGGCACTCGTGCACGGTATGATCAGAAGAGCCACAATACATGCATAGTCCCTGGTTTCTTCTACGGGCGCGTTCCTCTTGAGTCAGAGGACCCCGTGTAGTGCCTAACTGCATAGGTTCGTCTGCAGTAGCTGTTTTAGAGAAGGATACTAATTCTGGCGCAGAGCGATGACTTCTCCCTTTCCTCTTCTCTGCATGCCTTTCTTGCAGTCGATAGTCCAGCTGCATGGTTAATGAGATTAGTTCAGCTAAGGTGTTTGGTCTCGGAACTCGAGCCAATTCATCCTTCAACTCCTCATTAACCCCTCTCCTAAACAATGTAATAAGTGCATCATCGGCCCAGGATGTGCCTAAGGCCATTTGTTTAAAGTGGGTAATAAATTCTAGGATTCCTAAAGAACCTTGCTTGAAATCTAGGAGTTTCTCTTGAGAGGAGACATTGTATTCTCTCCGAGAAAACATAGCTTTTAGACTCGCCGTAAAAGCAGGCACAGAATCCAATATGGCATTATTGGAAGTGACAATAGGCGTGGCCCAGGCTAGCGCGGGGCCCGTGAGATGAGTAATCATATATCCCACTCTATCTCTGTCTGAGGGAAAGAATGATGTCTTAAAAGCAAATTGCACCGTACAAGCATCCAAAAATTCCATTAAAGAATGCGGGTTTCCGTCATATTTCCCGCCTGGTAGAGGGCCAGGGGGAATTTCTGAACTAGTGGGGGCCTTATTTAACATTTGCTGTTTAAGGATTGCATTTTCATGCTTTAAGGCTTGTACCTCGTGGGACAATCCTTGTACTGCGGTCGTCAACTGCTGCACTTGATCTAAGGCTGCCTGCAAAGTAGTCATGATGTGTATCTAAGCCTTCTTCCCCTTATTTAGGCGTTGCTAGCTGTAATGTTTTGACACTAACCTGTCTCGTGCAGCAATTTACGAGGCAATTGGGGAGTCCCCTGAGGCCCCTAACACCTCCCTCCTCCCTAAAAGGGAACCGAAGGGGTGTGCAAGGGATCCCAGGGAAACCCTCCTGGGGAAAAAAACCCTGCTGGAACGGATGAGAAGCTGGATCGGTCGCGTCTCCGCTGGCTGCAGCTCCTCAAGATTTACAGGATTCACTGGATCTGGTCACTGTACCTCGGCGAAGTCCTGATTTAAAATAAGTAAACGAGAGATGAGAGAAGGAACTAGGTACGAGAGGAATCAATATAATGATTGGGTAAGTACCTAATTTGTCTGGCAAAGGGGGACTATCTGTGGACTGCGGAACGGGAAGGCTAGGCAGGATGGTAAGGCTGTAGGAAAGAGTAGAAAAGAAAAGGTAAGCATAGGTATGAGGGATAGAATAGTAAACCCCCTAGTTGCGAACTCACGTAGCGTCTGTAGAGAGTAGCGACGCTCTGGGCTTCGGCTCTGCTGGACCATATCCGGAATCCGTGAGAGAACGAGATGACGTCAGAGGACATCTGACTTGTGAACGTGAAAACACTGCACCGTAACCCAGAGGATGAGAAGCCATCTTGGAAGAGGGGAAAACGGCGAGTGCACGCAATCTCCAGCGTCGCCACAGGGAACGCCGGTGCCAGCCAGTCGTGTCACATCTGTCATTCTAAAGCTGCAAACTGTCACCTGTCATTGTGAGTTTACTTTAAATCCGAAAAACTACCTCTATTAAATCGTCCGTATCTCTGGAACCGTTTGTCCTAGGAACGAAAGCTTAGATTCTAAGCTTTCCAACAAGCCTAGAACCGACTTCCTACTCATTATACTTGTACCGCAATCACGATTTACACACTCGCATAATTTACCGCGATTTGCGATTTGGCCTGATTTCGTCATCTGTAAAAAGATAGCCGCTTTTGCCGGAACTGCTAAAATTCGTGTGCAACCTAATAACCATCCCTGAACCATTGTTAGGGCTGACCTGAACTGATTTAAAGTGTCTACCACTCACCCTGAACCTCCTATAGGGAATTAAAAGCAATTTTAGCATTTTCCACTTCCTTGCCACCACATTACAAAGCACTCTTGCCCATGTTTTAAAAAGCATACCTGTTGTCTAAGCTTGCTGGGGCAGGAACTGAATTCCGTATTGTATTTGATTGTATTCCTGAAGACTGTGTGTGTTACTTCCACCTCCTTGCATTGCACATAGGGGGGAGGGAGTGAATTGCCACCAGGGGAAAAGTGAACATATTATCTCTTGTGAAACCATATCAGTTTATTTTCGGTACTGCATTTATTCCACCTTGCATTTCCTTGACACCATAAAGCATTTCAGCTACCTCATCCTCTATACTACTTCTAAGTAACCAAATCAGTTTACCAGTAGAACATTATCCATTGTTGATCACTGTCATATTTTAAGTGTGATATCCAATATTAATTTATTATAAAGTGTGATAGATATATATTGTTATATTTCTCAAGTAAACCTTTTAAATTTGCAAAACAGACCTACTTCTTGGCTCAGTGGGGTCAGGGGGGTTCTAAGAGAGGGGTGTTATATAAGGGTTGTCATCCAGAGTACATAAACTGGACCTAAAAATATATCAATAAGGGTTTCCCTCAGCATCCCAGACTAGGCATTGACTTAGCTGTAGTGTTGAAGTGAACCCGCTTAACAGGTCAAGGCATCAGAGAAAAGGTATATGATGCTGGGTCAATGTCAATTTATCCTGTAAGGTCCTTGTAGTTTCACGTGCCTCCATGTATGGCTGTACGTGTCTCAAGTCAACCATCAGCCACTGCATTGTGTAGTTGTACATTCCAAGCATGGGCTGCCTCATTGACCTGCACACATGGTTCCCTCTGTTCCTAACCTCCTGGTTGTCCTCCAATTATTTAGCATATTCCTTCTTTTGCTATTGTATGGTCGTCCACTCCTGTCTATCCCTGTATTGCTGCTCCTTTCACACACACTCTCTCCTTGCTATTCATGAGCCAGTTCTGTGCAACCTCACAACTGCCCTCTTCAAAATGTCCTCCAATGCATATTACAATACTCGTATTGCTATCACTTGGCTTCGCCTTGGCATTCACTCACCCTTTATGTACTCCCTACACATGCCAGTCCTTCTCATCTTGTCCTATAGTGAGTCTGCCCTTTGCCCCACCGGCTTATAGACTTAAGGATGAATACTTTCTCTGCTCGTATCTACCCATCTTTGTATTAGTATGAATACAGAGGACCCCCTTAAAAGCCATGACTGTGACTAAAGGTGTGATCCCCTCTTTGTATTGCTACGTGTGCTGGTTAACATATACACCCTGATTCATACCCCCGTCTCTCACACTCATATAAACATTAAGTTGTTTCCCTATTGATTAACTAGAGTCATCCTCAATTCCTGATTACACACTTGTTCTGTCACACGTTTGCCTTTGGGACCTATTGAGCCCTACGTCTTTCCACAATCCTCTCTCTGATCGCCACATGTTGCTGCTTAGAGTATCTAATCTCTTTATTCTCTGATGAGGACCACTATCCAACACACCCTTTGTAAGGAGACCTGAATCACTCACAGTAATGATCCAGCCCTCTCCAACATCTGTCACACCAATGAGGGTTAGAGGTTGTTAGGGTCTGTATACCCATACATCCACTGTTTCCACTCCAACCAACCTGTTCCTAACAGGAATGGCTTGCACCACTCTGTCATGCACTGAGCTACATTATCCTCATCAACATGTTGTGCAAAAAATCGGAGAGAGCTGCTATGAGTGTGTTGTGTGCATAGTGGAGTGCAGCTGAGTCACATGCATGGTACTGTATGATTGGATGACTTGCTGTATCATTCCATGATGCATGGGCGTAGCAGGTTCCTTTGGCACAGTATCATTGAATCATGGGTGGAGTTGAGGAATCTGGCACACTCAAGTAGGTACAGAGCAGGTTAGCATCACAGACCATTAGCACATTGTTGGAACATTGTATGTGTCGGTTCAGAAGACATCCTCTAATGTCCAAGGTGGTAAACAGTCCATATGTGTGTAGAACAGCCCCCGGAATATATTGGAGAAACTTATGCTGGTGTAGAAATTGGCTTTTGCATTTTTTCTGTGGTTTCTGAGCACTGCTTCCATGGGTAAGGCTATGTGGTGGCATATGCATCTCATTTTGACAGACAATACCTGTGAGAAGATGTGGCCGAAGAATGGCTGGTTGATGCCATTCACAAGTGTCACAGAGTGCTGGAAAGTGCCTGTGGCACAGAAAGGGAACACTGTAAGAACTTCAATTGGAGGAGCATATCCATCTTCATGTTGGTCTCAGTGTAGCGCTCAATTTAGGGTCTAGATGCTAATCTGTGAGATTATTGTGATCATCCTGGGCTGTGCACCCGTGTTGTGTAGAACCTCCAAACCCCCCTTGCATCCTCCTGTACAGATGCTGCTCCTGGGGGCTAGGGTGAAGGGTGATGTCCTGCTTCCGGCAGCAGGGCGTTAGCAAACAGACTGATAACCTACCTGCAGGGGAATGGGGTGGAAGCTGATGGGCTTCCTGTTTGCAGGCTGGGATGCGGGCTGATGGGCTTCCTGCGAGGATGCAGTGCAGGCTGGTGGCTCTCCTGTTGGGATGGCTGAGGTGCAGGCTTATGGGCTGTTGTGTCTGCTGTTGCGTCTGTGCTTATAACAGGATCCATAGCTAGTTGCGGTATAGCACCAATGATCCTTCTTATTCCATGGTGGTGGAAAAGTGAGACTGGGGATGTCTGCATTGTATGTGCTGTCCTTCCCCAATTTGCTGCCTTTATTCATGTATGGCATGTGTGGGTTGTTGGATGACCTCATGAGCTGATTTGACCCAACGGTGTGAACGGCTACTTTTGAGCAAGTGCTATTTTAAGGTGCAGAAGTGGGTGGGAAATGAAGTGGTAGACTGTTGCTTTACTGCACGAGGTATTTTGTTACAGGTGTAAAAGCTGAGTCATAATACTGAGACATAAAGCAAGGTTTCACTTGTAAAATGCGGCGGTTAACACCACCATGTGTATTATGTGTCAACGTGTAAAACCAAGCCAAACATATTTATGCTTGGGTTTATGCTTTCTCAGCCTATAAAATGAGGCTGATTGTTCGCAGAAATAAAGCTGTAACAATGTCATCACTTTTCCGACAATAGTATCAGATCGGTAATTCAGAACCAGCGTGAAATAGCATTTTACTTGGGTTAAAAATGGCACGGAAATGCTGACAAAGATATCATATTCTGGTGGCAGTGCAGACACCAGTACAAGAACATATTTAACACGAACAAAAACATGCCATTTCTAAAACGGAACAGTTTCTCGGAGCAATCTAGATGAGTTTACACTTCCATTAGGCAATTGTGTCAACAGTTTCAAATAAGCCATGTCACTGTTTCATCCCGCGAAGCGATGAAACACAACCTTTCACCCCTTGACAAAACAGGAAGTGGCATCAAATAGCACTGTCCCCAAGTTCACTAAATGACTGTGAATCCAAGCAGACATCCAAGGCCAAATGATAATATGTTATTGTTAAGTTATGTTATGTTAGTATGCATTTATATAGCGCCTTATGTACCATTGGTATGGTCTGAAGCGCTGGTAGGTTAAACACCCTCGGGAACCAGAGTTCAGGTCAGTAGAGAGAGTAGAGAGAGTCAAAGGTGTGTGTGAGCACCGGATATGTGTGCAGCTGGTGTGGCATTTGTGTAATAGCTGCTTCTTAGCGGTAGGTGTGGTGGTTGAGAGATCAGGGGGACGGTCACTTTCATTTGGTGACCCCGACGCAATAGCCTTATTTTCGTTCATTCTGGCACGAGACGTCCCCGGCCACAGCGGAGACCCAGGGCGCACCCCCTCAAAAGAGCTGCCTGCCTACAGCAACCGGTACACCTAGATGTGCGCACTCAGTACGGTGAGAGTGTACGGGTTGCAAAAACCCACTGTACCGCTCGCCGGAACCGGGTACGACCTTGAGTGCGGGCAGTGCCTTGACAGACCGGGTCCGAGGGTTTCGGATCAAGACGGACACATGAGTATCAAGTGCGAGCGACATTAAAATAAACTAGGGGAGGGTTGTAAATGTAGTGCATGGAGTCAGATGAAGTAAAGGGGAACTGGAGGGGAGAAAAGGTTAATGTAATAAAGAGAGAATTTGTGGGCTTAACCTATTCACTTTTTCTTTCTGCATATGGTCATTAGGACAAGTTAAGGAGATCACAAGGTGAAAAGGAGTACGGAAACCTAGCTCCGCAAGGTGGTGGAAGGCGGCGCCGCATAGTGCTATCTCGGCTAGTGCTGGATATAATGAGGGAAATAAGTAGAAACAGTAGGATTCTTGTATAAAGGCAAGACTCACAGTAGTATTTAGAAATGCTTCATTCTTTTCTTTGTTTTGGGTAAGAGGGCAATGCATGAGGCACCAGCCTGTCACATCAAGGGGAACATTTGCAAGGGTTAAGTGGACCGGTAGGGAGGATTTATGTTAAATGTTACATGTGATATGTTTAATGGCTGTTGTTCTGCAACTGCCTTGTTGTATTTGTTGTGTATAGTGTATACGCATTAGCCGTGACAAAAAGTAGTGTTGCATGATTGTTTTTACACACTCTGTCATAGTAAGTGTGATAAGGTGGAGAGTACCAAATACAGTGTCACGGATGTGGCATAGAAAGAAGTGAAGTATTGAAGTATTGTGATTTGCATTATTATTGTACGGACTGACAGGATTGGGAAGGCATTGTTTAGACAGAATGGGTGCGGCGAAACCATTGTCACACATTTGTCAAAGTTTGCCAGGATATGCAGATAGGATAACAAAATGCCATGATCAATGGATCTCGGAGTTTAAAGGGGAAGGCCTACCCCAGGTATGGCCCAAAGGAGGATCATTCTACAAGAACGTCCTAGACATGGTAGCCACCTGCTTGTTTGTGATGTATAAAGGCAAACAATTGCACAATAGATGAGAAATATTATATTTGTGGAGGCTCTTCGAGGAAGTACCTCCAAGCAAGGTGAAGGAACAGAGCACATTGTCCCTGGCAGCAAATAGTAGTGGGAAGGAAGGGGAAGAGAAGGAGGGCAAAATAGAAATCGCACGATTATATCCCCTCCTGCCAAAGCCAGTACCAGCTGAAGGGTATAGTGACCCAGTGTATGTGTCAAAACCTACATCCCCCTCCACATCCCAACCCACAGCACCTCCACCATACGAGTGTCCGAGAACAGGTGGACAGGTGATTAACCCAGCAATAGATATCGAAAAGTTTACACAAGATTTAGACTCACGATTAACAATGGCTCGGACAGAACTATCACGACTAAGAGATATATGCGAACAAGGAGGCTCTGGTACCTCCAAAGAAGAACAAAAGCAGATGTCACAACGAAGGAGGGGTGGAAGAAGGGAAAAATATTGGTCCGAATAAATGATACACCATCGAACATAATAGTAATAGATCAAGCAGCAAGTGAGGGGGCACAGAAGGAGGGGGGATGGCATCAGCTAAACAGGAAGAATATTGGCACAGCATAGAGGAGCAAGAAGAAGAAGAGAGGTTATTGAGGTGTGCAACAGGTGGGGTGTCAGCAGGAATAGAACAGACTTGGGAGGGTGATGGAAGAAGAATGGAATGGACGGTTGAGGAATAGGATGGGACAAAAGGCAGTGTTGGGAAAAAAGAGAGCGAAGGTAAGTACAGGGAAAGCAATAAGAAACAAATTCCAGTTACCATTGATACACAGAGGGGACGAGACCCAATTATGTACCCTGGGCCCAAATGAATAAGGCAAACCTACTAAAATTGTTACCCCCACTTTTGGGAGGGGCATGTAAGTTTATATACACATTTGAGAAAAACACTGCCCAGGTTCCCTTGGCGGTAGGTGCTGTCAAAAGTCTGGGATGCACAAAACTTTTCCAGATACACCAGATTTACAGTCTGTAATGCATTGTACAATGGGATAGGAGGAGGATGCAATGGTCTTCATTTTACATGTGCAGGAGATGTGGAGGGCGGAGGTGGGCATGGCTTGGCATCAATCAATCTCCCTGTTCTACTTTATAATCAAAACAGTGCTCCTGAAGAAAGTTCAGAAGGCTCTTGATAAAATAGCTAGGATAGAAGCCAAAGGCTGGCCAGAAATACAGAGCATTATAATACGTCATTGCAAAAGAATCAAAGAAAGAGAAAGAGCGATAGCCCAAAAGAGATTGGCAGATGAGGCTAAATGAATTCAAACAAAATTAGTGAAGCAGCAGTAGCCAACCCCTCTGCAAACAGAGAACGAGAGGAGGAGGATGGGACAATAGCAATACAAGCCAGGATGGCAGCAAACTGGGCAGGAAATGGGCAGGAGCAGTGGAATGGTGAGGAACAATATGGAGGGCCACAGTGGCAAGTAAGGATCACACATGGAGGAAGAGGTGGGGACAGATGGTTGAGAGGGGGCGGGTACGGGTACAGAGGGTATGGAGGGACGTGCTGGAACTGCGCAAGGTGGGGGAATTTTTTAAGAGAGTATCAAAGCTGCCCCATGAACAACTACCAGAATGAACAGCATTATGGCCACCCCTACCCAGGGAGCCCACACGGGGCTGCCTATGGGTGGCAGCAGAAGAGAAGAGCAACCCGATCCCAGGTACATAGACGATCATCGAGCATCTCCACAGAACGCACAACAACACCCACAGTCCTGAGAACACATGGCCCCTGTCTGTGGTACTCCCTTGTTATAACCGCAAATGGTGCCCCCACACCTTTCAGAGGGACAGCAGTGGTGTCAGGCAACATCTTTGACAAAGAGGAGAACACGAGGGATTCAGCATAGGAAAGTCCACAGAGTACATGCGTGTCCAATACTATCAACAACCCTCGATGCAGCTGAGGAACCACTGGTGGGGGCGGAGATAGGGAATAAACAGTTATTTTTTATTGTAGACTCGGGAGCAGGAAATGTGTGTGTACGAGAAGGCATGTTTCCACTATCTAATCATAAATGGAGACACAGGGGTTTTCTGGGGCGGTGGTCGAGGTACCATAAACAGAAGGATTGGAAATAACAGTGGGGGGAAAAACAGTGTGGGCACCCCTATTGTATTACGAAGACTTATCCATAAATTTACTGTAAGCTCAATCATTGTATCATTTACAGAAAGAGGGATAGTGTGCTTGACTCCTGGGATATGTGCAATGCGAGCCATGCTAGTAATACACACACAAGCCACGGCACAGCAGGTGTGTGGAATACCTGTAGACCTAAATATGTTCATCCAAGGGTTAAAGGTATTGGCGTGAGTTGTACCCGAGTTGAAGCGCCTTGAATGGAGAGTCCCAACAGAATTTCTGTTTCGTCCCATAGCATGCCCTGAGATAATGCCAGGGTCGGTGGTGTCCCTAGTCTTACATGGGGTGGAGGTATTGTCACAAAGGATAGCAGTGATCGGACTAGACATACATAGATGTGAATGGCGTACAGTGTTGTGCATAAATGCCAACATAGCCTTGTGAGATTTGTCCGATGAAGAGCTTTTCACCGACTCAGACAGCGACGGGGAAATAATAATAGAAATAGCAATTCCCTGTGACATAATGATTAAGAATTGAAAAGTGCCACTTCCACTCATGGCCGTAGTGAGCGCACCACCAGCATGTTTTAATGGTGACATGCAGCATGTGCCAGAAGACCTATGGACAACAGGCCCACATGACATGGGATTGTTACGTGAGGTGACACCCGTAAAAATAAAAATCAAGCCAGGGGTAATATTGCCCCGGGTAAAACAGTACCCCCTGTCACGAGAGGCAGAAGAAGGGATAAAAGAAACAATACATGCCCTACTCCAGGAAGGGATCATAATACCTTCAAATTCTCCCTGTAATACTTGTATCTACCCCATCAAAATGGCAAAGGGAGGGACTTGGAGGATGATACAGGACCTACGCCCCCTCAATGATGTCATACAAAAGGAATTCCCACTTGTCCCAAATCCTGCATCGATCTTGTGCAGCATACGCAAAGATGTGTCATGTTTCACAGTGGTGGATCTGAAGAATGCATTTTTCTCATTGCCACTAGATGCTGAGTCGCACTATTTGACAACCTTCACCCTGGGGGGAGGGGGAGATATGAACATTGTAGGTTTCCCCAGGGATACTGTGAGAGCCCGAATATATTCAACATCATTTTACATGAAGAGCTTGGAAACATTGACACAAAGAGCACAATCATTCAGTACGTAGATGACCTTTTGATTTGTGGAAAGAATGAGGATGAGTGCAGACAGGATTCCGTAACACTATTGACATTATTGGCACACAAGGGCTACAAGGTGGGCAAGAAGAAATTACAATATTGTTTGACAGAGGTGTTGTACTTGGGCCAACTGATATCAAAAGATGGTAAAAGAATAATACCCGACAGAGCAGCTGCGGTGCGAGCTTTGGCTGAGCCTAGAACAGTGAAGGAGATGCAGAAATCTCTCAGCATGTGCAATTATTGCCGCACCTGGATATCAGAATATGCAGGATGCACAACACCTCTCCTACAGGGCCTAAAGGAAGCACAAAGGGAAAATGTAGCAATACAATGCACACAAGAAATGCACACTGCCTTCCACTCACTGAAAGAGTTGATATTGACAGCACCTGTCCTAGCCACACCAGATTATGAGCGCACATTTTATTTATTTTCGCATTGTGATGGGACACTCATGACAGCAGTACTGACACAAAAACCATCATTGGGTCACAAGCCTCTTGCGTGCTACAGTGGTACACTAGACTCAGTAATGCAGGGACACTTTGCTTTCAAACAAGCTATCACAGCCACAGCGTTCACCATAGAAAAGAGTGCAACAATTGTGATGGGATGCTCCATGACTGTACGTGGAGCATTCAGTGTTTGCCACAGTAGAAAGGTCCAAAAGTACACTAACAACACAGAGAGCCACAGCATATGAAATAAAACTATCAAGTGCAAATATACACATAGTGAGGTGTAAAACAGTGAACCCAGCCACATTTCTCGAAGAAGCATGCACAATGGAAGATATGCAAACACACGATTGTGCCACATACAGAGGGGAAGATGATGGTACACCCACAGCCAATGAAGACGCACTGACTGAAGGAGTGGTATATTTCGTAGATGGATCAGCGTCAATAAATTGTGAAACATTAGAAAAAGGCATAGGGGCTGCAGTAGTACGACTGGAGGAAGGAGAGTATGAAGTGATTGTCCAGAAAAGATTGCATGCCCTTTTTGCAGCACAATCGGCCGAACTAGTGGCACTAATTGAAGCGCTGCACACAGCAAAAGGAAGTGCTGTAACAATATACACTGACTCTGCATACATGACAACAACAGTGCATGGGGGACTGGCCCGCTGGGGAAGGAGAGGATTTAGAAGAGCAGATGGGTCCCCGGTGCAGCATGCTGAATTACTCGCAGAATTAATAGAGGCATTAAAAGAGCCAACAGTTGTAGCATTAGTCAAATGCCAGGCCCACACGAACAAGAATAATGTCATTTCATTGGGGAATGTGGCAGTGGATGCTGCTGCCAATGAAGCGTCCTACCTAACTAAAGAAACAACAGGTGAGTACCTATTACAAAGGCATGTGGAAGAAGAGCAGAGGGAGGGATACAACTCCATGCCAGTATCTCAGATATTAGAATTACAGCAGGATGCAACAGCTGAAGAAAAAGAACTGTGGGAAAGAACAGGGTGTAGTCAATCATCCACTGACCTTCTCTGGTGACAGAATAACACAGGTAAAGTATTAATGACACAGAAACTACTAGAAACATTCCAACAGCTTCACTTCCCAGCCCACAATGCCAAACAGCATATTGCAGCGGACATTCATGAAAAATGGTTTGTGCCAAAATTACAAGAACAGATATCCAAAATGATGATAGAGTGTACTACATGCCAAACATATAATTTGGGAATGACATTGAGGACACTATGAGGAACATTGCTCAAGCCAATTGGACCATTTCAGAACTACACATAGATTATGCAGATATGGGAGAAAGATGTAAGGGATCCTGATACATGATAGTGGTAGTATGTCCCTTTTCAAGGTGGGTGGAAGCAGGTCCCTGCGCCCAACGAGACGCGAAGTGTGCAGCCAACTTCCTAGTGTGGGTGGTGTTTTCCCTCGGGGGAATATGTAATGTCATACATTCCGACAATGGAACACATTTCGTCAATGATCTGTTCGAAGCAGTAACAACAATGTTGGGCATTACTCACAAATTGTGCATGATTTACCCCACGCAATCGAATGCCGTTGTTGAGATATTAAACAGACTCCTTAAAAGTAGACTGTCAAAACTATGTTACACATTAAAGAAAAATTGGGTATATGGTTTACCATTGGCCCTGTTTTAATTGAGAAACCAACCTAGTAAAGACCACCATCTGTCCCCCCATGATATAGTGACAGGCAGACGCATGCACAAAGCACACTCCCCACTACAAAGACAATCAGATGCACACAGAAGTGCAACAGTGCTGGGGAAGAGTTCCACTAGTATCTGAAACAACTTACAAAAGCAGTGCTTATGATTGCAAAACAACTAGCACCCCCATTCACACAAGAAATGCCAAATGACATGGTAACGCCAGCCACAGATAGCCCAAGCTGCCAGCTCATGCCAGGGGGGATGGTGTACGTGATGAGCTTTGTACGTTGGTGGAATGCACCAGGTTCCACGGCCCATATGAAGTTGTGTCTTGCACACCCACAGCAGTGAAGGTGAAGGGCCTGATATATTGGATACAGTTGTCTGAGGTACGCAAAGCATATGATAGTGTAGGACAAAATGAAGAAGCCAATAGGTCAGAAGGAGAGACACAAACGTAAAAGGAAAAGCAGACACAACTGATGAGACACGTGAAACAAAAAAGGAAGAGAAATGAAAATGAAAATGACGAAATGAGATATGAATTTTTTATTGTAAAACATGTGAAGATAGAAGTAACATGTGTTAAAAAAATAAATAAAAAAGTAAACACATTGCAATAACAGTGACAACGGGAAGTGACTTTCTCTCTCTTTCTCCCTGTCTCTGTCACTTTCTTGCTCTCTCTCTCTTTTCTCATATTGGTGGTATAGAGTAAAGAATGATGTTTATGAATAGACACAAAAAAATGAATAATAATATAATATATTAAATGGAGCAAAGTGCATATAGAGAAATGCGAGGAACAGTTATATATATATATATATATATATATACATATATATATATATATATATATATATATATATATATATATATATATATATATATATAGTTAGTAAAATAACTTTGATAAAGGGATGTTATGGTTAGGTTGCGCTACTAAAAACCTATGAAATTCAGTAAATCTTTGATGTCCTGGGTGTTAGTCTTAGCAGAGCACCGTGGTAGCGTGAGTTATCGTTGCTTAGCTTACCATAACTGGCGAATTTCATGGGTTTTTCGGTTTTACTTGGAACCATAACGTCCCTTTAACAACGTTTATTTACGGAATTTCATTGGTTTTTAGTAGCGCAACTTAACCATAACATCCCCTTAACAAAGTTTTTTAATTGAATTTCATAGGTTTTTAGTAGCGCAACTTAAACATACTGTCCCTTTAACAACGTTTTTTTACTGAATATACATTTTCATAGTGTGAATTTGATAGATGCTTACTAGGATTTCCTTACTTTATATACATGTAACAAAGAACATACTGAACCCTCTGCTAATGATGTTGATGTCCGCGGACTGTGCGTATGTCCGCGAACGGACGCGGCTTACATCAACACTACCCAATCAGGAGGTATCTTAAATTGTTCTAGCATACCATATAAACACTGCACAAGTTCAAAAAGCAGCACAGGAGCACATTATATGTAATAATAAATAAGAAGTGTAACCTATGTAGCTAACACATCATTCATCCATTTAAATACCACATGTACTAAAATGGAATATACCAAAATAAAAAAGATATGCTTCCAACATAATTACCTCACAGAAACTGCACAGCAAGGAGCAACAGCAGACCTACATAACAGTAAGAATACAATTTACCAGAAATTAGTAAGTAAACTTTATTTTTCTTATATATTTCTAAACTTTTTGTACTAGGTACACTAAAATTAATATATTTTTGTTTTCAACACAGAAATGTCCAGTACTTTGGAATGGCTTGAGGAAAATTTCCCACGTGAGGAAATGTCAGAAGACAGTAATACTAATGGTAGACACTTCTCTGTATAAGCAAATTAATATTCAATACTTTATGTGCATTTAACATATATATATATATTTTTTTTTTTAACAGACCATACAAACATTGAAAGTAATACACCAAAAGACACATTGGAAAATACTCTGCAGTGCATGGAACAAAAATGGACATGCTCATGGAAAATTTCAATCTTTTGAAACATTTTGTGGAGGACCACATAAACGAAAAAATTATATAACATTGTCCCACATGTACCTATTCCCCCTCTCCATGTCCCAGTCAACTATCCCCAAACCCTCAACACCAAGAAAAACATTTTGATGAGACTTCAATCCCTTCATCTCCTCCCATCCATCCTCTCCAAACCCCTAAGTCCCCTATATTTGTATCAGTTTCTGCTTCCCCCTCTCTTTCATAAATTTTGTATCTGTATATAATTTTATTTAAAATACGTGTCTTTTAATTCAATCCTTTGTGTCTTATTTTTTTTTCAAAGTCAGCTCCGGTGTCCGTGGACATGGCACCTGTCCGGAATGTTCGAAACCAGCCAAAATGGGGATGTCCTAAGGACACTATACCTGTCCGTACCGTTCGCAAGCAAGATGGAACTGTTCTTAGAACACACTCGGTGTCCGGGATTTCTGTAAGTGAACAAAAAGGAGATGTCCTAAGGACACTATACCTGTCCCTACCGTCCGCAGGCAAGTTAAAACTGTCCTAAGAACACACGCAGTGTCCGGGATGTCTGTAATTAAACAAAATGGAGGTGTCCTAAGGACACTATACCTGTTCATACAGTCTGTAGAAAATCTACGCACATGTGCACCTCACCCATAAATCCTGCAAACATCGCGCCTGTCCGTAACTGTCCGTCTCACTTGTGTCGCACTTTTAATTTGTTGAGGACCTGAACACTGTCCAAAGAACACCCGCGCGCATGCACATGACCGTTCCCGTGTATTTGGTGTCCTGCAGACACCCGTTCCCTTTGTGGACGTGTTCCCGATGTCATCATGTGACCGCACCCACGCTGAGCGTGTGTCCTGATTTACGGACACTGTCCGGTTCCCCAACATTTTAAAATAACTTTTTCAGACAATCCAAATTATTTTACAGACAACGACCCTGGCTTCCCACATACTTTTTAGAACTTTTGGAACCTTTTTGGGTGTGTTTGATCTATCCGCGAAGCGCACCCTTCCACCCCTATAAAAGGACACACCCCAGAGCTGATCTTCATTGTGCTTCTGGCTATTGCAGATTGACTTTTGCTGCCTTTGCTGCTCTTGCTGAGATTATCTCATCAACCCTGATGGCATCCATGGCTGCTGTTGCTACATCTGCCTCAGCACCACCCCCAAGCCTCCACCACCACCACCTCCCCAAGGACCTCCAGAGGGCAACAAGCATAAGGATGTAGAGGACAAGGATGAAGAGGATGAAGACGATGAGGTAGAGGAACGCCCTACAACCAGCACTCGCCATGAGTCTTGGGTGTGGCAGTTGTGGTACCGTACAAAAAGCAGGTGCGAACAAGGTCACCTGCAACCAGTGCAAAATGGTGCTGAGTCGTGGGAGATGTGGTTCGTACAGCTTTGGTTCGACATCCATGAAGCAACACCTGAAGTCGTTCCAATGTGGGGCCGTTTGCAAGGTTTTACCTTGTGATGAACGTAGTAGGTTAAGTTCCTCTACCACATGTTCCGTTTCTGCTCCTCTCACCACAAGAGATACTCCTGTGGGAGAGCGAATCCCTACAGCTGCCTCACAAACCATTCACGATGCTGTTGACCCTTACCTTTCGAGGGTCACAATATTGTGTATGTACTGAGACGCAGTACATACACAAGGGGGGATATTCTTCAAAGTGCTTTTGTGACTGCAGTCACGGAGCACCAGAAGACCTGCTACCTACCTAAGGCCCACCCTACATCTTCCTCTAACCACCTACCCTTTCTTATTCCCGTGGTTGGCGTCTCTTCATTACCCTCCTTTCCCCTCCTCTCCTAGTGTGTCGTGTATAAAAAACAAAAAAATATAAAAGAACAAAAATAAAAAAAGGCTCTTCAGAGCCGCCTTTCACAGTTTAAAAATAGAAGTTGCAAATAAACAGTGCGGGCCCTGTGCATTTTTTCTAGAAGTCCGCGGACAGTTCAGACATTCATACATATAAAGTTTCAGGGTGCTGCCCTAGCAAAACCAATGCACTTTTCTCTGGGAGGAAGTGGCGGCTCTGAAAAGAGCCTTTTGGTGGTGGTTTTGTGTCTTTGAAAAACTTGAAATCGTCAACATCTACTGCAAACTAGATGACTGTAATTCCAAAAAAAGGTTGCAATGCATTTTGTACATTTCTCAAAAAAACCTGATTGCCAGCATAAGTAGATGGACTCCATCTATGCGAAAAATGTATGTGCTGCGAAACATAATATTTCTATTGCGAAAAGAGGACATGCCACATTTCTCTTAGAAAGGCACAAACAGCCTTATTGACATTGCATCTCGCTTTCTCCATTTGCGGACTAAATGAAGACGAAAGCAGCCACATTTGTCTTTGTGCAATATGAGAAAAAATGACTTGGGAATTTGGAAACATGTCCATGACCTTTCCAAGTCCTTCTTTCATTGCAAATTGCAAAGAAATTCCAGACACATGTCCTAAACTGTTCCCTCCACAATGAATTATAATTATGTCTGGATGATGCTCTGTCTCTAAAGTAGCACACAGAGGTACCAAGTCCAGCCACTTCATTCCACGCACTCCATGCCAGTGCACTTCCACATGAGGGAATCCAAGATCTGCAGCTACTCCACAGCATTCTGCATGCACCTCCAACCAATGTGTCCATGAGTCTCCCAAAATCCAGATAATCTGTTTTTGGAAAGAGCACAGCCATAGCTATATGTTCTTCTCTCAGGAAAAAGACATTCTGACAAACTCTCTCCTTACACAACACACCCAGTAGAATTTACTGACCAATCCCTAGTTCTGCTCATTCTCATTTGCATGCCTCTCCACCACAAAACCCCTGTATGTGATACATGCTGTCCGTGGACTACCGCCATGTCCGCGGACATATCGTAAAATTAAAAAGTGTGCCCCATTTCCCCTTTGAGGTTGGCTCTAAAAAGAGCCATTTTTTTTTTTTGCAGATGCTTGACAGAGACCTATTATTTTGTATTTTTTTGGGAGGGGGTTCTTCTTACTGTACTTCTAAAATCTTCACATAACCTTCTCCAAAGCAACCCTTATATTCCAAAACAGCACAGCATTTCCCAAAAAGGATAAGGAAATGCTATCTTCTTTAAAATAAACAGAATTACTGGAATCAATATTCTCATTATTACAGAAAAACATACCAGCTCTAAGCATGAAAGCTGTAGGCCCACTCCCCGACTTACACACCCGAGATACAAAAGAATATGACACACACCAGCGGGGAATGAGACTAAGAGGACAGGCTGCAAGAGTTAGTTGTTTATATAAAATTTGGCATCCAGAGAACTCTGCTGCCCGAGAGCGCTCTAGCAAACATTACAAAGGTGGCAGCTTAAGTAAGAATATTGTGTCACACATGACATCATTACATAGGGGACTACATAGACACAGGATTGGATAGAACAGTTAGTTACATACGCACTATGTGATGTTGCTCCCGCTGGTTGTTCAGTTGGCGGGAGGGTTCATACCACGCTCTCAGTGTCCAGGTGGGGTGAGGGTCAGGTCACGATGAAGCCGGGCGGGCCCTAGCTAATCTAACATAACATATTGTTTCAAGCATGCACTAAATAACCGTTACTGAGGCTCCTTTGAGCAAATCATTATAGTCTATAAATTATAACTTTAGCATAACACCATTATTCACTGGGGGCTTGTAGGGTTTATCAGGACTTGGGGGTCTCGGTCTGGGTGGGATCATTGATCATGGAGCGGGTCTGGGCACATCAAAAGAACTAGGCGGCATGCTGACATTTGTTCGTTCTAAGGTGCAATATACTATGACAGGGGTTGGCTTTTGTTAGTTGGGGCACACTGGGATGGGCATCACACTAAGGTTACACGTCTGGAACATCAGGAGAATACCTAGCGGGGGCATGGGTTATACTGGCAGTAATTTTCCAACAGCATGGATAAGATGGCACAGGCATGTTTGTAGAGATGAATGGGCTACAGTGAACTCAGAGGAAGGGTGAGGTGTTACATTTGTATTGTTGCAGTTTATTTCCTCTGGCTCAGGTGTGAGAATGGAGCTGCGCGGCTTTCAGAGGTGGGGGCCTTGGAGCGCACTGTGTGCTGCAAAGGGGAGATAAGCCTTTTTGTAGTATCGCAGTGAGGCCTAGTCCAAAAGATGGAGTCGAGGGTGCCCAAAATGGATGCCGAGTGTCTCTTACAACAGCCCCACCTATGTCATCATCAGCACGAGGGCTGGATATGTACACAGGGGCTAAGGAGGCGTCCCCCACTGTTGCTTGAGCAAGTGATGCATCTTGAACTGAATGGGTGAGGGGGGGCCCGAATGGCCCGTCACTCCCACACAAAGCACACATGCCTTGGTTGATTGCACACCTACCAATGTTTTGCAGAGGACAAAAAATAGAACTATTGTCCCATATTGCCCTAGGTAGTAATCCAGAAAAAATTACTTTGGCATTTGGAAGAATGTTCATTACTGCTTGAACCAAGTGTTCCAAATCTGCCAACAAAGTAGGGGCACTGACGTAGCCCAAATGGAAAGCACCATAGTGCAAAACTACCAGATGCGGACTGTTCATCCTGCCCATATCTTCACAAACTTGTACATTCCCTGTACATTGCAATCAGGCATGGTGCTCCACACCACCTCCATTAACATCGAAATTGATTGCCACATGCCGGCATTGAGCATACTGCTGTAAAGCATGCACAAACATATCTCCAAGCACCAACACCCTGACTTTCTCCACCTCTGCCATCTTAACTACACACAGTCTCTTTCAACACAAATCCACAACCTCAACATCTGATTGGCTGATCCCTACAGTCCCCTTTCCATGCTCAATTTGCTGGAAAACTCTGGATGTGGCATGCTCTGCCCGCGAACAGCGGAGCATGTAACTCTTAGCCCTTCTATCCTTTCCACATCACTCTCGGTGACATTCCCTCATTAGGTACAGCTAAGCAGTCACACAACTATCCACCAATCACATCCAACACCTCTACATCTAACTCCATCATCAGAGTTCCGCACTTCAAATGTACTGTTGATCACTCTGAGTACAAGTCTCATATCATTGGAAAGCACCTACTACAAAAACTACTCTACAAGTCTCCAAGATTTCTACTTACAGCTGAATGCATATCCACATGCATGAATACAAACTACAGGTATGCACATTATATGTACAACTCTTATGAATGCATTTAAACAGAGTAATGCCACTAAACCTGCATAACCTATAAAATTAACTTATTGCAATGTTTCCCATCTACTATAATCAACTGTCACTTCCAAACCTGTTTGCTATCTACAACACAGCTTTAATAAACCAAGTGAATTTCATACACTTAAAATTCTACTCATTTGCAAACCATGTTGAACTAACATATTGTAAATAAAATATAAAGGCTGCACATAGTCAAATGAAATGCATGCATACACTATGTTCGGATATCAAACAAGAATACTACTACAAAAACATAAAAAATCAACGTCTAAATTAACATCAATGCTATAAACACACAAAATTACTAACTTCTTTCTTTTACAATTGCAGGGAAGACCACGCTCCTGAAACTCAGCAGCATCTGAACTACAAACAACATATCCAAAGAAACCTGCTCATTCCACAAAAAAAGAGTAAGTACAATACTACCTTAGTATTCTTACTGTTACTCAAAAACACTGTGTAGTTCATTCATGTAATTTGCGCACCAAAAAAACAGAGATTTCTGAACCATTCTGCCCACAAATCCCCTTTTATTAAACAGGGATTAGCAGGCAAAATGACACACAAATCTCTGTTTTTTGGAACACAAATAACATAACTCAACCCCTAGAATGTTAGTATTACAAAACAAATAACTGTTTTGATTTTACAACATTAGATTTAATATTAGTGCTTCTCCTCACCACTAGCTCAGTTTCTACTGTCATCTGAACCACAGTATAGTAACACACAAATAGAAGAATAGCCTTCTCAACTAATTGTAGCTTCCCAATGCACAATCACACACCACCAAATACATCTTTACCATCATACTCAGACACTCATGCACACAGCATAGATACATTGCAGAACGGCCCAACCCATACCTTCTTTTTTTTCAACAGACCCCAAAGAATGCCTACCAAAAAGCAAGTCTATAGAAAGCAACACAGAAATAGAACAAATGAAAATAAAAGTGTCAAAAATAAGCATCCATCGCTAGCAGAGTTTGTACAAAAGGTTGAAACAAAACAGCTAATACAGTCATTTAGCGAAACAAAACAATCTTCCAGTACAGAAACGTTGCCTCCACTATCAAAATGTAAAACAAAACAGAAAATGATTAACAAGAATTCAGCTACCACTACTGCTAAAACTGCTCCTATAAATCTTGATATACTAGCAATCCTTCTCAAAATAAAGTTATTTATTTTAGTGTTAAACAGAATGAAACCACAAACAAAACTAATGAGTAAATTACAAAAAAGACTTCTCAATAAACGGAATGTCAACAAAAATATCTTCTTAAATTTCTGTGGAGGTGAATGGAGTCACACCACGAGCACAGAACCATATTTTATTGAAGAAGCATACAAACAAAACCGAGCAAACACAATTGCCATACATAGCAGTGGACGAGGTTATGAAAAACTTAATAATACCAAAATGCAACAAGAAATACTGCTTACAAAAATATCCCCAGAAAACTCAGAATTACCTCTCCATTCGACTGAAACAGAACGTCCACTATACAAATGGCCATGCACGTCAATGTGTAACATTCCCAAAAAATCTTTCAAATCTTTCAAATCTTTATGCCAGTTCCACAATCAGAATGTGAAAGGCAAAGACAAAATCAAAATTAAACTACTGCAAAATATGGATACCTGTCCAGTGAGCAAATACACAGGACTACAAGGACATTCATTACCCTGCATTTCAGGACCTATTTGCAAAAGCACCTTCCATCATATCAAAATGATATCAACACATCATTCAACTATAGGATATATAGTCTATAAACTGTACTATGCTGAAAGTCCTGCTTTAGCACCAGCCAATTTAAATAACAATCTTCTGCATGGTACAGTCAAAGACCTACTCGAAGAAAACAACCATATCCAGAAACAATATTGTGGAAGTGAAAGCCACTTACAAAATGCAATAGCTTTACAACAGACTAGCAACAATTCTACACCTGGTAACCTTCTACTACACACATACAAAAAAGAAATACTATCATTTAAAAGTACATCCGCTGAAGTACCAAACAATGTGTGTGTGTTGCGCAGAACTTTTTATAAAAGTAACACAAAAACTATAGATGTCACATACAAAATAGAAGACAATGAAGATTCTAAATGGTTTGAATTAGCTCTCTACCTTATAGCAGAAAACAAATATGAAATAACTGACCCTTTAATAATATGCAGTTACTGCACTACAAAACTTGACAACAACTAAACTCCTTCACGTACTATCACAAATATCTTGGAATTATTCCCACTACCAAAACCCCTCAAACAACTCAATTTGTATGAGAGCATCATAATTCAAACAGTGCACCCATTTCAAGCAATAATACGCCTTCAACCAAAAACAGCAAAATTACCTCCTTCTGAATTGGTGAAAGGCTTTCGTGGCAAAGTGGTTTATTTACCATTAGATCTAAAAGAAAATGCGCACACTCTGGGAGTGCAACGTCCAATAGAGCAATCTTTAATTGTCTTAGTAAATGGTGTACCTAAAAAAGACAAAAAGAATTGGCAACAACTCGTAGACTTACATAAAGTTAGGCAAGCCTTGCAATATCTAAAAGACAATAATGAATACTACAAAGAAATAAATATTAAAGAAAACTTAAGGGAAACAACGGAAATAATTCAAGAGTCACCAGAAACTGGTCAATTTGAACTTATAGATCCTGCTACAGTATCCAATATTTTAGACCATTATACAATTCATCCATTACACTCTAATGACACCATAGATAATGCGATAGAAACTTACCAAATGCGACAAACCAAAGGATCACCAATCAGCATATGGGAAAAAAGTATAGAAGCATATGCTTTTCCTCTGCTCTCTCCTACTGGCAAAGGAGGAAGGTGCGATGATAGACCTATTCAGATAACAGCATCAGAATACTGCTTGTTACGAATGTATTCTGAAGATACCAGATTTCGACAAAATGTGGAATACATATTCCACCTACTCTTTGAAAGTGAACTAGCAACTCTATGTAACAGAGTTGTACACACATTGAAATCAGGAACCCACTTTCAAAATATGTCAGTTATGCAATTAATAGAAAAAGTGCAAGAAAAAGATGAGGTTTTACAGTCAAGCATTACAAATTTGTTAGCAAACATGCATGGTACGAAAGAGTACTGGTTCTGACGTCACAGAGATGTACGTTGTATGATAAGAAACCTTGGCCCACTCACTTGGTTTGTTACATTAAGTTGTGCAGAATATGCATGGGAAGATTTACATGATTTCGTAGGCATATCAAACAAAAACAAAACAAACATATATATACTAACACCTGGAGAACTTTGCTTTGTAGATCATATTAATGTTTCAAGATATTTCCATCATCGTTTCATTGATATGCTACACTTTATTTGTAATAAAACTGTTCCTCCCCTCGGAGAAGTGCAACACTTCTTTTGGAGAAAAGAATACCAAGCCAGAGTAGCACCACATATCCACATGCTTTTATGGATTAAAGATGCTCCTAAATTTGGTCAAGACAGTTATGCCACGGTTTTACAGTTTATCGAAAAATATGTCACTTGTAAAATTCCATCAGAAGCAACATATAGTGATCTTCATGCACAAATTGTACAATTTCAAAGACATACATGTCGCAAATATTGTCGTTGAAAATACAAAAACAAAGGCAAATACTGCACCAAATGCCGCTTCGGTTTCCCTAGACCAGTTACAGAAACAGGTGAAGTGAGCAACTTCATGTCTTCAGTTAGACATAGGACCTCATCACGAGTTGGGCGGTAATGCAAGCGGTATTACCACCAGTGGTATTAGCCCTACCGCCAAACCCCCGGTGCTATTAGTGCCGGATCATGGGTTTGGCGATAATGGAATTCCCCATTCCCCACTGAGCCCATTAGAGAATGACCCATTCCGCATTGGGCTCAATGGGGAATTTTCGCACTTCTACCAATCCGTCTGCGGTAATAGTGCACATTTTCAGCGGATTTTCCCCCAGCTCAGAGCTGGGGAGAAATCCGCCGAAGCCCTGATTTGGCGGACACTTAAATCCGGCGGTAATAGCGCGGCCGCCAGATTTAAGGGTTACCGCCAAACTCGTGATGAGGCCCATAGTGTTAAAGGTAAATCACCTAAGAACACATATTACATGAAAAGAACAGAAGAAGCAAAATATATCAATGATTACAATGCAATCATTGCGCTCTTATGGAATGCAAACATAGATGTGCAGTACATTGCAGACAATTCCACTGCAGTTGCACGGTATGTTACACCCTACTTAACAAAAGCAGAAAAAAACAGAGCTTCAAGAACTCTGGAATGGCCTATCATCAGACAAAACACTATTTCAGAAATTGTACAGCCTAGGCATAAAAATGCTCTCTCATAGAGAATGTGGTTCCTATGAAGCTGCAGATCTTTTAACAGGTACTGCTTTGTATGGAAAATCTGAAAATATAGTATGGCTAAGTCTTTGTCCTGCTAAATCTAGAAAAAGAGTTCTCAAATCATATGACGACACAGAAACAATAGCCAAAAATGATCCCAACAGCCAAGGCATTTTGAAAAACAATTTACTAGACACATACTACCCAAACAGGAGTACCACTTTGGAAACCATGTGTCTATACCACATAGCCCAAAACTTCACGTACAAAAATAATATAAAACCTGATGAAAAAAAAGGCAGATATAGAGTGGGAAATTGTGAAGGCAGCTTAGTGAAACTTACCAAACGAAGCTTCATTATTCATAGCAAATCGTCATTAAATACTCCTCAACATAAAGAACTACATTACATGTCCCTACTACAACTTTTTAAACCATGGAGAAAAGAAGGAGAGATACTAGATAACTATGACTCCTATGGAGACGCTTTCAAAGCAAATGAAAACACTATCACCGATGTAAACTTTACACAGTACAAAACAATGTTGCACAATGAATAGTAACATGAAGAAGAACTCCAGGCCCAACTAGATAAGGGCACTCCCGAAAGTAGTCAACCTTCTGTAACAGCAAGCCAAGAACCACTGGGACAGCCACTAATAGCAAATGAGGCAGAATTAGCTATGACAGAAGTAGAGAACACCATGTGTCACTATGAAAAAGATATAGAAGATGTAACTGTACTACAATCAAAATTGAACAAAGAGCAGTGTACCATTTTTCAAAAAGTAACAAAACTAATTGCACATGGTTTACAACATGAAAATAAAGAATGTATCTGCCAAAATTACAAATGTATACTACTATACGTCAGTGGTGAAGCTGGTTCAGGCAAAACATTCTTAATCAAAATCATCTGCAAGTTCCTTCAACAATTGACAAACAACAAACTGTCAGCTGTTTTCACTGCCCCCACAACATAGGTTGTGTCACTTTACACTGATTACTACTCCTTCCAGTAGAACACCAAAACAAATTAGAATATTACAATTTTTCTACAGAAGCTGCAATGGAACTATGCAGAGTGTTAAAACAAATGAAAATGCTACTAATAGATCAAGTGAGCATGGTCTCCAAACTAATGTTGGCTTTGATTCACCTCAGATTGCAAGAAGTACTTAAAACAAACTACGCAGAGCTCTTTATTGTTTTCAGAGATCTTCTTCAATTGACACCAGTGAAAGGTGAACCTATTTTTAAAACCTTAGGACACAAACTCTGCCGTAAAACTGTTGGCAGCATAGGAAATGTCAACCTTTGGCAACATTTCCAATACAAAGAATTAACAGATAACATCTGCCAATCTGCAGAACTCACTTAAGCCAACATTTTAAAAAGTATTAGAGTTGGTGTACTATCTTAAGAAGCACACGCAATATTAAAAACCTGGCACATTCATGCACTTTATGGCCATAACTCATGTGCTACTGATGTCATGGAACAATTAGCACACATAAATGTCAATTGTATGTCCTTAATGCCAACTCTTGCAAGCTGTTTCAAATTCAATAAAACAATGTTGAAAAAAGATGCAAACAATAATTGAAATTTGATCCACAGACAAACTGGACGTACATGGTATGACACTACCCATGTGTTCACAAGCCACAACAAGACTAAATACCTTAGAAAATTCTATCTCCAACACAGCTGGTTTGGAGAAAATATTAAAATTATCCTTAAACTGTAGAGTAATGCTTAAACGTAACCTTGACGTGGAGATAAGACTAGTTAATTGATCACTGGGTACAGTTGTTGGCTTTCAAACATACCCACGTGACAACAACATTCAGTTTGTCAATATTCTCTTTGACAAACTTTCAGAAATAAAAAGGATTGGGTGCTCAACAGCTCGATTCCTTCTTTTCAAAGACATGAATGTACGCAGAGAAGAATTTTCTCTAATTCTAGCATACGCATTCACCATTCACAAATCACAAGGTCTTACCCCAGATAAAGCATTGATAGATATTGGGAACACAGTCTTTAAAGAAGGCATGAGCTACGTAGCACTATCACGCTTACGTACACTCGACAGTCTATTTTTAATCTGCTTTGATGCAAATAAAGTAAATGCTGATATTCCTTGCATTTTAGAATACAATAGACTACGTTCACTATACACCCCCATCTAAAAACATATCCTGTTCCACAAAAAGGAAACCGTTTAAAGGAAAACTAATTCAAACATAAATGCAACAGGATCTCACTGCAAATCCTCCAAAGAGAGTAAAAGAAGCTAATACTTCATCAATTACCACAACCAAAGAAAAATCTATTACTCAAAGTAACTCAGGTACTTCTTCAAAGAAGCAACAGACACTCTGAAAAAATGACTTGGACACAGAACTACCTGGTCCATTCAAATTTTCAAATATAACTGGTATAAACGGCTTACGAAAATGTAGCAATCAATATTCTATTTCAATTTCCACCAATTGTTGACAACATTTACTTACACAGTACAGACCATTTGTGTTTGCAAATGTTAGTCCTTCATAGAAACGCAAACAACAATCCTGACAACACATATAGTGTTCATGGAATAAGACAAGAATTGGACTACTGTGCTGGAATGGTGAAATTCACTATTAACTCACAAGAAGATCCACAAGAATTTCTAATGTACTTACTACAAGTACTGGAAAACAAAAACATACCTATAAATGAAATCTTCCACTCTCTGCAACAATGTGGCCGAGGAACAAATCCCTAATGAGTGCTTTGTGTATGTATACATACCTAATTGTGAATCCGTTTCATTTCAGCAACTTGTACAATATGCAAATCATGGTAGATTATGTACTACCTGCAATTCAGATAATCGCTCCACCTTACTAATACAAACAGATAGTAAATACGTAATACTAATGCTTATATGTTATAATGCAGATGGTACCAACAACAACTGCAAGCTCAGTGGATTCACACATAGTCAAGTATCACTTGGTAAGAACACCTTCACAACAATAGGTATAATCTACCATGCAGGAGCCACAACCAATGCAGGTCACTACACTGCATATATAAAAAAGAAATGTGGATGGTTCGAATGTAATGATTGTACCATTACTCTAAAGCAGAAATTACCAGCACATCTTACAAATGCTTATTTAATTTTCTTAAAACCAAACTTTAATAACTAATGTGTACTTAAACATTGACAAAACATCAATTACAAAACTATAAACAGTTAGAATACGCCAACAAGGATCTAACTGCTCCAAGATATTTCAACAACCAAACAAATAAATCAGTACCACTAATAACTAATCTCTGCATAAACACTAATGAAACTTCAATTAAAAAAACTATAAACAGTTAGAATACACCAACAAGTATCGAACTGCCCAAGATTCTATAGCACCCAAACAGATAAATCAATACCACTAAATTATAACAAGAAATAAACAGTTAGAATACGCCAACAGTTATCTAACTGCCCCAAGACTTTGCAACAACCAAACAAATAAATCAATACCACCAATAACTAATCTGTACATAAATATTAATAAAACTTCAATTACAAAACTATAAACAGTTAGAATACGCCAACAGGTATTGAACTGCCCAAGATTCTATAACACCCAAACAGATAAATCAATACCATTAAATTATAACAAGAAATAAACAGTTAGAATACGCCAACAGGTATCTAACTGCCCCAAAATTCTGCAACAACCAAACAAATGAATCAATACCACTAAATTATAAAAAGAAATAAACAGTTAGAATACGCCAACATGTATCTAGCTTCCCCAAGAATCTGGAACAACCCAACAGATATATTAGCAACTTGAGAATACAAATAAAAAACTATAACCAGTTAGAATTCGACAACAGGTATCTAACAATCTGCAACAAACCAACAGATAGAACATTAGCCAGAAACAACAAGTGAACACTGAAAACAAACAAACAAATATACTGTAGAATAACAAAAAAAGGTTTTTTTAATCCAACATGGATTTTTTTTTTCCACAGACCCAATTATTTAAAAAACAAACACAGAAACTGGGCAAATTGCACAGTACACTGGTTTGTAAACTACTAAATATGAGGGTCGAAAAAAAGCTGAAATGTCTATTTTGCAATGTAATAAGTCTTTATAAATTACCTACACTAACATGATCTTTTCTTTTATCACAGAAATTGAAAAAGAATATATGCTCCAGTTACCCAACGCATGAAAAAAATATATCCAATCACAAATATTCAAACACTAAGTATATTGTAATAGAACGCATAAATACTGATGCATAACAGAACCATTGAAGAAAACATCTAACCATACACCACAATACAAAATGTTTACTTCCATGGATATGTTATACTGCAGTGCTTGTTACCAAACTCTACAATCTTAATGATATGACGTAGCCAAAAATTCACATACAAACTATACAAATCAAACAGTACACAAACTGTGGATTTGCAAATATTTGATAGATATTTGATTCTATGGGTGTGATCTATGGGTGTGATATGCTGCGGTGGTTGTGGCAAAGGCCTAGAGCCTCGGATGCATGGCCTACGGCCTACAGCCTTTGACCATGCACACAAGACTCTAGGCCCTGTCCACAACCACCGTAGCATAACACACCTATACTACCAAGCATTTTAACTGTGGTATGTGGGCTGCTTATAGGGGATATTAATTACAATCAATCCTCTACCAAAAACCCAAAATCAACATCATACTAAAGTGAAATTGCTAGTAGTGCATTTATTATGTCAGCGGACAGCCGCAAAGACTGCAGGCAATGCAAACACATCAGGGGCACCTGCCACCTAAACAAATACAGTATTTGACCCAACTCTTACTCCCCAAATCTCCCCAAGCACTTCTGCACACGAACACACTCCCCAAAATTGCATATTTCCTCTGTTCGCTTCCGCGCTGTCGGTGGATCCAAGATGGCGGGCGCATCAAAACAATGTGGCGCACCTCACGCCTCACTCCAGCCAATCGGCTGACAAATTACGTGTCCGTGGACATGACACAAGCTGATTAGCCAATCGGTGTCCTGTCCGCGGAGCGAACAGGGAAGTGTGTCCGCGGAGGGGACATAGAAATCACTAATTTTTTTGCCTTACACTTTGGTCATTTAAAAAAAAAAACTACTGCACGGGTTTACACCAAATTAACAAAAGCACACTTTCGGCACTAAGCCGCTGCTCCTCCCACAATTTTGTTGGAAATCCGTCCAGCGGTTTGAGCTGTAGGCATGCGCAAAGTTTTTTCCCATCATGTCTCTTTTGGGACCCCCCTATAACCTTGCCCCCCGGACCAAACCTCACCAAAATTCAAAAAGAAACTCAGAGTGGGCCATATACTTATTTTCCAAAGTTTGGTGAGGATTCGTCCAGGGGGAACAAAGCCGCCCAAAAAGTGCTCTTTCGTACCTTCTGCAGATGCGGACAATGGAATTCTTTTTCATGTAATAGCAGCCGTGTACAACCTTGGCAAGTGCAAGAAGGAAGAAGGAGGGGTGCAGCCCAGCACTTGGCTCGACGTCATGTTTTCGTGGGTACCTTCCTGGCTCGGAATGACTTTCAAACTATTAATAACCACCATCATTTTCTTGCTTTTGATTTTTTGTGTGTGCGAATTAGGCCTTAGGTGCTGCGCAGATGCAGTACCTAACAGTGCAATAATGATGGTGACAATAGGCAGTGCCAAACTATAGGCTGACGGCCATATTCAACAATGGGTACATTGTAGAAAGGTTATACCACACAACAATAAAAGAGCCCCGTGAACTAGCTTGGTACGATGAGGTGTGGGTTGACCTGGAGAGGGATGGGGGTTGGATATACATGACTTGCACCCCAAATGAGTATACTAGGGCTGGGGAAAGTCTCATGGCAGTGTGCAGAGCATGGACGCCACGAAAGGGAACACCTACATTGGATGAGGAAACGAAAGGGGGGAATGTAGGGGAGGAAAGGTCTTTTAGGCCCCCTCCCCTACATTTCTACACAGTTACACACAATGCTCATCCCGGGGCTGCCCATGAGCCTGTGGCCAGGGGTGCCGGACTACCGCAGAGCGACACCTACGGATGCAACACCCAATCAGAGGGACAATAACTGACTCCACTTTGTACCAAACCCTGACTCCATTTTGTACATGCTAAAGCAGGCCTCGTAGCAAAGCCAGCCTGCAGGACTTCAGCTCTCCCTTGTAATTGCACACAGTGAGCCACCTATTTCCCCCACCTCCTCCCCTCTCTGTCCCTGCAGCAGTCCTGTTCTCATGGGAGACTAGGCACGAACAAGCTACAAGTCAAACACTGTATCTTTCGCCTTCCTCCATCCATCACTGGCCTGTGAATGACCGGGCAAGGGCTTGGGTTTGGAAGAAACAATTTATCTCCACAAACATGTCCCATCACTTGCAGACACTACATTTAAGATATATGCTGTGATTAACCCCCCAACCTCACACCTCTTTTGATCTAACAGATACATCCCTACAACTGTGTTCCACCCTGGTTCACCCCCAATGCTACTCTGTGAAGGCTATAAATGCCTTTCTGTGGTTGTGTATAAGGGGGCTGATTCTATGAGATGTAACAGAAAAATCATTTATTAACATGTCTAAATCAATTGCAATGAAAATGAAATTATGAATCCATATGTCGGTGTCCTATATTGTTGATCACACATCGTTCCCTACCAAAGACCCTCGCTAATGTATGACATGCTAGGTGACTTGTTTGTTATGATGCAAAATGTACGGTCCGCATGCACACTGGTTTTTCAATACTATGTATACTCGCAAATGTGTTTACATGGTGTAAGATTCTCATGCGTACAATATAAACAGCGAGGTCATGAGGCTAATGCAAATAGAGCCATTCTTCAGCACAATGATCATGGTAAATGTGAAGGCATAGCCTATGATGTAATCAGAGTCTGCTTATTATTTGTTGTAAATGAAGTGGCAATAACTTGTCTTTACCCCATTCATATTATTCACGTATAATCCCAGTAATCGAACTGAGCCAAACTCACCAAGCCTCAGGGCCTTCTCTCCCCTCTCCAGCAGTGCTGCACACTCAACCCCCACCATTCTCCCCCTCACAATGGTTTGAAGACCAAAGGCCTTTGTCATACTGATGCTTTAATGCAACAAATGTAACCTTTCACGCTTCCACTGAGTCCGCATCAAGCTTCCACTCACCTGCCCCCTGACACACAATGTCTCCACAAACCCACCTTACGCTTACAGACTCTGTTTAAAGAAATATAGGCAACAAGCCCCTCACTCCAAAGACGTTTGATGTAACAGTTGCATGCCCCTCATCTGTGTGCCACCCCAGCTCACCCCAGACTAATAATCCCATGTGTAACAATATATTCTTCTCATACTAACAAACAATAAACCATTCACTCATGGGATATAAAGGAATGTTTGATAAATGTGTCAATGACATCTTGTGAATAGATTAGGTGCCTGGAACCATGTAGTCTCACTTTTATCATCCTGGTCAAACGTCCAGTGATATAATTTGTATATGTCAAAATGTGTAAATAATGTTCAAGGTATGTGTGGCCACAAGGGAAAATGTCAGAGATTCTATAACTTCACAATGTCGTAATCGCCTGACCCTTCACCCCATCCAGATGATCCCAGATGACCTGCGTGCTCCATGAAGTAACCAGTTCTATGCCAGCCAATCCGGGAGCACCACCCCTACAGCATGGATACAGTCCTGTCCTTTTCGTCCAATGACAACAATTCAATGTATCCCCTATAGCACACGTCATAGATGACCTGATTTTGTAATATAATGTGTATTTTCTGATGTTTGGGCAGAGCGCTGATGAGTTTGCAGAGTTCTCTGCTTGCCCTATTTTGACTTTAGATAAACTTTACTTTTACTTTCACCCGCACTTGGTCTTGGTCTCATTCCCTCCTGGGGTGTGTCCATTATTGACTCTCATTGGGGAGTTTTCACTGCATCTTAGGGGGATGCTCACTACCAATACTTTGGAACATATTTGATCAAAACAACCCACTTGGATAATATTCAAACAGCTAGTTCTAGGAAGTAATGTGTGGTATTGTGTGATTGTGAGTCACTTTTTTTCATTGGTGCCTAGATGGATTTTATCATAGGAAGACAGTCTGACTTCACATGAAGACAGATTTTGAATCTGAAATGTGCTTATGTATTTATTTATTTATTGAGCATTTGTTAGGAGTCTATAAAACAGCGCCACAAGGCTAAGTGGGGAGGGAACAGGGGAGTTCATAACAGTAGCAAAAACCATAAATATACAATTGTGTCTTACCTGGCCTTGTGGCATTCGGACATGCAAGTGCAGTGAAAAGAAGTGTGGGAGATACGGAGGGGGGGAGCAGTGTAAAGGCAAGTGCTGGTGGAAGCCCAGGAAGGAAGTGCCAATGGGAGCAAGGGAAGAGGCCACTGGCTAAGTGCTGGGGCTGGAGAGATATGGGGCCTCATTACACGGATGGCGGTAACCATGACGCTACTAGCACCATGGTTGTTGCCAGAATCCGGCATGGTGAATGGCAGAATTACTGCCCCGGTTCCAAGGTTGGCGGGGGCAGCAATTGCCCATTCACCATGGCCCTTCCCCATTCCCATTTGAGCCCCCATTGGGCTCAATGGGAATGGGGAAGGAGCAAATCGTTATTTGCTCTGAAGTCCCTCAGCGGGTACCGTCCTTAACATGTGGTCTGACCACACGTTAAGGACGGGACCCAATGAGGGACCTCGTAGTAGGGCGGTAAGGGATTACAGGCACCGTTGCACTTACCGGTGCCGGTAATCCCTTACCGCCATCCGTGTAATGAGGCCCATGGTCCTTGGGCTTGAGACCAAGGATAACTCTTGCAGCTATATTCTGGATTAGTTGAAGAGGGCAAAGGGAGGAAAGTGGTTTATTGAGGAATAGGCTGTTGTAGTAGTACATCCTAGAGAGAACCAGAGCTCTGGAGACAATGGGGGTCATTATGCGTTGGGCAGTAAGGGATACCGGGCACCGGTAAGGAGACCGGTGCCGGTAATCCCTTACCACCCAATTCTGCGGTCCCTTAGCGGGAACCATAAATGACGTGTGGTCTGAATACACGTCCTTTATGGGTCCTGCTAAGGGACCATGGCGCTAATTACGTACCTGCTATTAGCAGGACCGTAATTACTGCTTTCCCCATTCCCATTGAGCCCTATGGGGGCTCAAATGGGAATGGTGAATGTCTGGTTGAATGGGGAATTACCAGGTCCTACAAGGTCAGAATGACCCGGTAAGTCCCTATCCAACCAGACCCGGACCCAGTATTGGAGGCCCAATGAGTTTCTAGGGAAAGGTGAGGAAAGGGATAATGCCTCTGAGGAGGTGGAGCTGAACGTTGGACTTCTTGGTAAGTTCCATGATGTGAGGGGAGAAGGGGAGGGAGGAGTTGAAGATGAACCCAAGGTTTTTTGCCTCCAAAGAGGGTGAGGGGAGAGGACCCAATTAGGGTGGCCAGAGAGAGGGAGGGAAACAAGGAACAGGTGCCCCAATGAGAAGGATCATTAGCAGATCACCATGCCTGAATAGCAGTCAGGCAGTCAAGTATGAGAGAGGAAGAAGAGGAGGTAGAGGAGGGAAGCTTAAATGAGAGCTTTGTGTCATCAGCATAACACTGGAAGTGAAGAGAGAAGGTGGAGATCAAGTTGGCCAGAGGGGCAAGGTAGATATTGAAGGGCCAGGGCGATAAGATAGAGCACTGAGGGACACCGATGGTGGAGAGTGAACTGGAGGAACAGAAAGGGCAGAGTTAAACTTGGGAAGATCTGTTAGAAAGGAAGCAGTTTAGCTAGGGCAGTGCCCAGTCTGTGATGCCTACGGTATCACAGAGTCAATTTATTAGGATGGCATGATTGACTGTGTCGAAGGCAGAGGAAAGATCAAGAAGGAGCAGCACAGAGGGGGAGTTGGAATCAAGATTTGAGAGCAGGTCTTCACAGGTGTTTAGGAGAACAGTTTCCATGCCTCTGGATGCTCTGAAGCCAGACTGATGATTGTGGAGACAGACAGCAACATTGGTGTGTAGGGGCAGTTGGGGAATTACCAACTTCTACAGGAGTTTGCACAGGAAAGGGCTGATGGAAATGGGGTGATAGTTAGCTAGGCTGGATGGATCATCAGCCAGCTTTTTTTATGAGAGTGTGCACAAGGGAGTGCTTGAGTGGTTGGGGAAGGAGCCAGTGTCAAAGGAATGGTTACAGAAGTCAGCCCAAGGCAAGGTGAGAGAGGAGATGTTGCCCTTAATAGTTCTGGAAAAGCAGGGGCGCACCTGTTCGAAGGAGACATTCATAGAGCAGACTATGTTAGAGAGCTGATCAGGTTCAATGGGAGAGAAGGAGCTGGGTATGGGCAGCGAGAGGCGGGCCAAGAGAGGTAGTAGAGGAGGGGGTGGGAGAGGGTGCAGAGGAGAGTGAGGACAGGATGTCCTGAGTTTTAATGGAGAAGTGGAAGGCCAATGCAGTGCAGAGGGTCTGGGAGGGAAGAGGGGAGGAGGAGACTGCAGTGGGGATGGCAAGTTCCTTGGAGATTTTGAAAAGCTCATCGTGCTATTGGAGGCCCCAGCGATACGGCCTTGAACCTGAGCCCTCTTCTTAGATTGGATGGAGAGTCGGTATTGCCTTTGGAACAGGCAGCAGGCCAGTCTGTCAGAGGATGTACTTGAGGCCTACTACTTCCGCTCGGCAGCCCTACACTTGCGTTTCAAAGCAGTCAAGTCGGAGTCATACCACTTGGAGGCAGGCATCATGGGGATCCTCATGCCAGGGGAAAGGATGTCTAGTTTGTTGGAGATGGAGAGATGGAGGTTAGCGAGAGCTGAGTCAGTATGAGAGTCAATTGAAGTGGTGGGAGGAGGAATGAAGGTGATGGCAAATGCAGTGACTGACACACGCTTCATTGGTCGAATGCCAGAGAAGGAAACTGGCAGTGCAGGTTGTGGCATCAGCTCCTGATGGGTGGTGAGGAGAGAGTGGTCAGACCAGGAGAGAGGAGAAGTAAGGGGGTTAGATAGAAGGATGTCTTTAGAGATGGGCACATCCAAGGTGTGACCAGGAGAGTGGGTTGGGTCATAGAGCAGAATTGTGATGAAAAGTTCACAGAGGTCACAGAAAAGTACAATGACCTTATCCGCAGAGTCAAGATAGATATTAAAGTCCCCAAGGAAGAGAGGTTTGGTGGAGGATATTAGGAGAGAGGAGGAGAGGTCAGCCCATTCAGAGAGGAAAATGGGGATAGGCCAGGGGGCCTATAGATAGTGGTGAGTGAGGGAGAGTGTGGGAGAGACATCCAGCCTACAGACGAGACATTCAAAGGAGAAGTAGGATTGAGTGGGAATGATAGTAGCAGGAACCCATTCTGACAAAATCACGGCCACATCACCCCAGCCCGGGTGGGTCTGGGATTGGAGAGGATCTTGTAGCTATAAGGAAGAAGAGTGTCAAAAGTAGAGACAGAGCTTGCCATGAACCACATCTCAGTGAGCATTGACATCTTCAAGGAGGTGACAGATATCAGAGGAGTGTTTGACAGCAGAGCGGGAGTTGAGAGTAGCTTAGTGAAGCTGATTGTCCCCCTTGAAGGTCTTCCTAGGCTGTACAGGGGCAGGGTACTGCCCTCAGAAGGGGAGGAGAGGCCAGGGGGAAGGTGGCTGGAGGAGTGGAAGGAGAAGAATGGAACTTAATGAGAGATGGCAGACGCCTATCAAGGAGGACGAGATTGGGCTGAGAGGCCTGGGCCATGATAGTGCCATTTTGATAGACATTAATGATACACCTAGAGGATGAGAGGTGAGTCAAGAGAACTTCCCTTCTGGTGCCACCATTAATGGGTGAAGAAGAGAAAGGTCCATAGGTCAGGATAGGAGTGACAAAGAGAATGTCACTGATAGTCTGCCTGGAGTATGTATTAATGTAGGTGTCTGTGGGCAGGCCTGGGTTGGAGAACGTTCCTAAACTTCAAAATAAATGGAGGGAATATAGGCAATAGAGTAGAAGTTAGAATAGATATTGGCGATGGAGAGCACCATATGGAGGGGGGGCAGAGGTTGCCCAAGGGAGGGAGCGAGAGGGAGAGCTGCATAATGCACAGAGAACTCACCAAGAAGCCTAGCAACCAAGCAGGCACAGATTAAGCAGATGATATACACAGGAATCACACCACGGCAGCCGATTTAAGTACATAGATTTGAAATTCAAGTGTACCTGAGATATGTCAACATTAGCTACAGGATTTAAACACACTCGGATTTGGTGGCCCACAGGCAGAGAAATTGCAGCAATTCAGCACAGGCACAGAATAATTCAATCCTCTCAGATTTGAAAGTCACACATCATGGGAAAGGCCAGCATTTAAGCTAGATAGGATAAGGCCTAGTTACAACAATTTGCCGGAGGCAGGACCATTTTAACAATCAAAGTGGCAGCGCAACCATAAGTGGTTGGCTACAGGAGAAATATGCCAACCGTCAAACTACAGGTGGAGGCATGGCAATTTTCACAGCAGAAATTACAGTTGGTGCTCAGGTTAGAACCCAGAAATTATGTGAAAATGTGGAGTTTATAGCATGAATAAAGGGTATAGAACAGGAGGGTATGAATTAGAGGAATACAATAAAAATGGCATCACTAAAGCATGAAAACAGAAATGCCTAGATTTGAAAATTCCCCAAACACAGTGACAAGGGCATTCCTAGAGCATGAAGTGAAAAAATGCATAGATTTGAAATTCACAAAACACAGTAAAAAGAGCATCACTATGTCATGAGGTGAAATGATTAAAAAAAATTAAAAAAAATAATGCAAGGTCATATGCAGTAGTATTTGAATAGTGCAGGACGCTCATGAACAAAATAGTCTGAACTCACGGTAGAGCATAAATGTGCAGCAGGGGTTTGAACGCAGCATAAATGCCTCGCAGTTGGGTGTCAGCTTGAAAGGAGTTGGGCCAGAGGTTGGGCTCAAAGAGTTAATAAATTAAGAGATGGAATTTACCTTGTCAGAGGGTGGTAAACCATGTGGCAGAGGCAGGTGGAGAGGATTAGAGGTGGCTTGCAGTGAGGGGGGCGTGGCTTGGCGCCGAGGCAAGACGGCGGCCTAGAAGATCGGCTCCACCCCACAAATTACATAAAAAGCATTTGGGTTAGATAATACATTTTTTTAACTTACCTTAATCTTCCTGTTGAGCGTCGCCGACATCCTGCATCAAATCAGTGATTTCTCCCGTGACTCCGAAGTGCAGAAACGTCTCACACGCTGCAGCTCCTCTCTCCAGCTTCCAAAGGACGTTTAACAGAATGCGTACCGCCCCTCGTGAGGAGAGGAGCGGCACGCTGTATCAGCTGACTCCCCGGACTGGGCCCAGACACGCAGCTTCCTCTCACGAACACGCCACCTGCTGGGAGACTGGGGGAAAAAAAAAACAGTAAGAAAGCAAACTCAAAGCAACTGAATATTATATGAACATATATTTAAGGGTAAGTTTACAAAAAAAAAATATATATATATATATACTTTGAATGTGTTAATATAAAAGAAAAAACAAAGAAGGGCTGGAATAATTATAAAGTCAGCGCTTATCTTAAACCTCACTAAGGATACAGGGGGAAAAAAAAATAGTGAAAGGGCCAGCAGGCCACAACTTAAGGCATACCATGTATTAAGATATAATACATAACACGTCACTCAGTCTCCCTCCAGCAAAAAGTCTTCTCTCCTCTTAAATTGTGTACTACAACCATTCTTTGTTGCTCCAGCATTCCAGCACAGTACAGTCAGACTGGGTTACAATCAACCAACCGCGGTAACCCTACAGCTATACAGGATCAAACCTCTCTTTATGGATTACAGTCCTAAACAACATATCTATGAGAATCTCCAGTAGTATATGGCTTATTATTCAGGGTTTTTCCATTATTTGGTCTCACTTGGTCTGAGTAAAGCCTGAACAATAATATGGAAGTAATAATTATATACTACAAATCATCATAAAGAACTGCTACAAGGAGTTATACGCCAGAACAGATCATACTTGTTAACATTTGCTTAAACATGGCAACCAGCAAAGCCAACCAAAAAAATGGCGCCTCTGTCAAAGATGCTACCTCCTTCTCATCTACTCTGAAAAGACCCAAAGTGACTCACCACCTCCAATAGGGATCTCATACCCTGCCATTGAAGCCATTCTTGCCGAAATTAGGGCACTTAAACCATTCATTGAAAACATAAATGCTAAACTACAGCAACTTGATGAAAGGTAGATGGGTGTTAACAACAGAGTAGAAGAGGCTGAGAAAAGAATCGGCGTGCTTGAAGATATATCTCCTAAAGTTGCGCAAATGGAGAAATCCATTAAAGAACTTCAAAAGCATAATGAAGATTTAGAAAATCGCAGCAGGCGCAATAACCTACGCATCTCTGGCCTTCCTGAAGGAGTTGAGGGTACTGACCCCATTGTCTTCCTATGAAAATTCTTACCGGCCATACTACATTTGCCTTTGGAAACAATTTTTAATATACAATGTGCCCATAGGATTGGTCAACCCTCAGCCTCTCCCTCATCACGTCAGACACCAAGAACTCTAATATTATACCTCTTGGAATACTCTCAAATACAACTTATTATTTCCACAGTTAAAGAACGCAAATCTCTAATTTGGCATGGCAGTAAGATGTTTATCTGGCAAGAAGCACAGCACAAAGAAGAAAAGTCTTTTTGGCATTCCGTCCTGCTCTTAAAAAACTCAATGTCCGGTATGGCTTGTTCCACCCATGCTCCTTTAAAGTTACTCTTGAAGGACGCTCTGCAGTCTTTGATGATCCCGCAGACTTAAGGCTCTTCATACAATCCATTAAGAATGAAAATATGGACACCTCCGCTCCAGCGGTGGCCTCAACATCACCTACTATTTGAAACCGAATCTTAATCACTTGACTCCTATACGTATATGTATCTATTTACCTAATGCTATGACATTACATTGATATTTACTATGTGGGGTGGGCACTCTTTTGGGTCCCTCTTCCACTAGTGGTCGCTTCTTCTTCTAGTCAGCGACCCAGAAAGCGTTTCTTATCCCATATTTATACCCCCACCCAATTCCTCTTCTCATGTCCTGTTTGATCTCTAAAATCACTCTTTCAATAAGGCATACTCCCCGCCAAGTTTTGATCTAACCCCCTTTTCCCCTTCCTGATCCCCAATGTTTCTTCCTTCTATTAAAATATTTGGGTATACATATTTTCAACCAAATGACAAATGTTATATGCTTATTACTGTTCTATAGCTATATGATGTATGAATATCAAATTGTCTCTAACTAAATGATCTTTAAATGCATAACATGGAACATAAAGGGCTGTAAAAATCCTATGAAAAGATGTAAAGTATTGTCTCACTTGAACAAATTTAAACCGACAGTAGCGTGCCTACAAGAAACACACTTATCCCTCAAAGAAACAATGAAACTTAAATCTCAGTGGGTGAAGGAGGTGATTTCTAGTCCAGCTATATCCAAGAAAAATGGCGTAGCTATACTAATTAGTAAAAAACAACCCTATAAAGTTCTTGCCCAAGATGCAGATATATATGGAAGATGGGTTTGGGTTAAACTGCTTATTGACACGACACAAGTATCAATTCTCAACATATATGGACCTACTTTACCTCATCCCTCCTTTTGGAACAATATCAAACAAATGATTCTGAAAAATAACTTCACCAATGTGATAATGTGTGTTGATGTTAATCAGGTTCTTGACCCATTTTTAGATCGAAAATCCAGCTGCATGTTTAAACCCAACAAAACTCATAAATCCTTTATAAACTGCCTAGGAGAAACAGGACTTATTGACTCCTGGAGAATTTCTCATTCTTCACATTTGGATTACACTTTTCATTCCCCTCCTCATAACACATTATCACATCCTGACTATATTTTTCCTACTAAGACCCTATCTTGATCCATTATAGACTCCAAAATATCCAATATTATAATTTCTGATCACGCTCCGGTCATCACTTCCTTTTCCCTAACAGATATGAACAAAGGTGCTTCCAGATGGAAACTTAATAATTTTCTTTTAAATGATTCAAACTCTATTCAATCCATCAACACCTTCATTCAACAATATTTCAATGATAACCAAGACCAAGATACCTCCACTGTCAATAACTGGGATGCTTTCAATGCGGCCCTTAGAGGTCATATAATGGTCCTCTCAGGCAAGAATAAAAAAAAAAAGGAAAAAACATCTGGATGATCTATATGCTAAACTTACTCTTGCATAACAACACTACAATACAGACACTAATCCAGCAAACGTACGACAAGTAATCAAAATACGCTTTGAAATCAATAAAGAAATCACAGAGTTAGCGGCAGGTTCCTTTCTTAAATATAAAACAAAGATCTATCAAACTTCTAATAAGGCAGGTAAAATGCTGGCTTCTTATTTAAAAACCAAAAAGAAAAAGTTCAAATCTCTCACATTCAGGATAAACATCGATCTGATGAAATACTAGAATGCTTTAGAAAATGTTATACTGATCTCTATACTCCAGCATGTGCTATTTCCAGAGAAAACATTGATTCCTTTTTGAACAAGATTAGTCGAACCTCTTATCTTGAAATTGATCTTTCTCATCTTGAAAATGATATCACCTCCATCGAGATTATCAAAGCCATCCATAGCCTTGGAAAAGGTAAAGCACCCGGCCCTGATGGACTATCCACCGAATTCTATAATATATTTTCCCAAGTTTTAACACCTAAACTTAAAAAACTTTTTTCATATTTTATTTCACAAAAATGCTCCTCCTGATCCTTTTCTGAAGCTTTACTTATTGTTTTCCCAAAACCTGACAAGGACCCTACTCTTCCATGCAACTATCGACCCATTTCCCTTATCAATATCGAAAGCAACATTTTTGCCAAAATACTTGCTAACAGGATTGAATCCTCATTTCCGAAACTAGTCAAACCAGACCAAACAGGTTATGTAAAGGGACGTAGCATATCCTCTAACACCAGACTCATACTTAACGCCATTAACCTGGCAGCCAAAGACAAAAAGGACACTCAAGGCTATGAAGCCATTGCACTAGATGCGGAAATGGTTGTGGTGAAAAATGTATTTCACTTGTTAAACTTCTTTACTCTGCCCCCAAATCCGCTATCTACCTAAATGGTCAGACTTCCGCCTCTTTTCCCTTACTTAGAGGAACGCGTCAAGGCTGCCTCTTCTCACCATTACTATACATCCTCTCTCTTGAACCGCTACTAGAATTAATAAGATCTAATAAAAACATCCCGGGAATTCAAGTCGGTGCCTCAATAAATAAAATTGCAGCATATGCGGATGATATACTTATTCTAATTAAAAACCCCAAACTCCACATTCCTAACCTCTTGAGTGCACTATCGCAATTCGGTCTGGTCTCAGGATATAAACTAAATACACAGAAATCAGAAATTATGCCCTTGAAGTCATACTGTCTTAAACACGAAATTGACACTTTTGGCCTTAAATGGTGCAGCAGCTCTGTTAAATATTTAGGTCTTCGTTTTGCCCCAACTATCCCAAATACTATCAAACTCAATACTGAAACATTACTAAGTACCCTTAAGGATCTGACATCCAAATGGTCTCCACTTTACCTCTCCTGGTGGGGGTGCTTAGATACTATCAAGATGATGCTTACTCCCATAATTCTATACTATTTGCAGCTTCTCTCCGTCCCTTTATCCCTTTCCTTTTTCAAATCCATTTACTCCATACTACTTAACTTCCTGTGGGGAAAAGGAAAAAGTAAAAGAATTGCTCTGACAAAACTAAAAGCTCCATATGATATGGGAGGAGTCAGATTCCCTGACTTTAAGTCATATCACTCTGCATTTCTTATAAAACAATATCGTCAATGGTTCATGGATCCCATATCAGCTGATATCCCGACTTGGTGTACATTAGAAAAACAAGTAGTTCTATCACATAATATCACAGATTATATATACATATTTAAATACTCACCTAAAAAGATTTTGGATCCTATTAAAGCATCAGTTTCTGCTCTACAAACCTTTCTTTTTCCACACACTATGACCCCCAATAAGCATCTTTCCCCGTTATTATGGCATAATAAGAACATTGTAATTAATAATAAGATCCTTAATCGCAAAACATGGATTCAAAAAGGTATCAGATTCATTCAACATATTATAGATGACCCGCACATCCTCTCCTTCCAGCAACTGTCTACCACATTTAAGGTACCTAAGAATGATTTTCAATTTCATAATAACTTAATTAATTCCTGTCTTGATGCACTCGACCAATTTTCCAATGAAATTCTCACTCCAGATGCCCTTAGACTAATGCACCTTACCATGGTCAGTGAAGTTAGTGCCTCTAAAATATACAATTTGCTCACCTCAACTTTTAAGATTTGTACTATCCGCCAGAAATGGGAACTCGACTTAGGCTACATATTTGAGGATGATATTTGGCTCCGCCTGTTTTCCAAAATTAAAGAAATATCTGTGTCAGCAAATATTTCACAACACTATTATTTCTTCATTCACAGAGCATTTATTACTCCGGCCAAACTGGCTAAGTCTAATCCAAAGTATGATGCAAAATGTTGGTCATGTGGTATATCTCCCGCTACGTATATGCATATGTTTTTCGAATGTTCATATATTGTTAAATTCTGGCAGGAAATTTGGAAATTTGGAAATTTCTTAAATGTATATTCTATGTCGATGTGCCTTTCTCCATTGTTAACATATTTTTAGGAAGTATAGCTATCACAACTTATATTCCATTTGATCCTGCTAGACTTTATGATCTATTCATCTGTATAGCTTTAAAATGCATTACGGCTAACTGGAAAGACTCTAGTTGGCTTTCTGCAAGAGTTTGGTGGAATACTATTTGTTTTACTCATAAACTGGAAATGTGCATGGCCAATAATCGTAACACAATTCCAAAATATAATGCTAAATGGCTTTATTTCACCAAGTATCTCAACTGTTTCAATGCAACTGCTCATGGTACATGAATTTACACTTTTATGTCTTCATCACTATCCATATGTCTATACTCAAAATTAAATGCCATAACTAAACAATATTTGAAATAATTAAATTATTTTGATAACATTTTCTGATATACCCATTCTCCCCCAACCTCTACCCTCCTAGTCCTTATATGTCTAGTGTCTGTCTCCCTGTACGTCTCCCCGCTTATCTATATATTCACCACATATAAATCACTCTTTACAGACTAGAGTTTCTTCTATTCCAACACAACCGGTTATAGTTATGCTGTTAATACCAACTTTAGTTCATACAAAAATGTAAGTGAATTTAACAAATGAATTATTTATATTGATGTACTTTTACAATTGACCTCAATCATTCAATATGTTATTCTTAATTGTTCTTGTTGCATTCAAAGTCTGTAACTTGTTGATACCTGTATCAGAATTAATATTTATACAATAAAAAATTATTAAAATAAAAAAAGAGGTGGCTTGCAGTGAACAGAATGTAGCCAAGGGAAAGGCACAGTGGCCGGGGGTAGTTCTTGCCATGAGAGTCGGGAACCAGTGTGCCATATAGGTCCAGGTGCAGAGCATGGCCATCAGAGAAAGTTCAGGGCTGAAAGGGAAGAAAACCAGCAGAGAAACGGAGTGGGGCGGCCCGCGGGCCAGGCCGAACAGGCAGGCAGGGGCTTTGTCAGGGGCTGGCTATGCCTCGCCAGCTGCCGCAATGGGTTCAGAGGCTGAGCCATTCATGGCTCTGAGGTGGGCTCTAAGCACCGGGGCACCGATGAAGGCAGAAATACTGCTGTGATCATAAGGCAATGGCATCTTCAATATGCACATGGTGCACTGGTGAATGGTGCAAGTGGCCTTACCAGTGCTTTCAGGTGTTCTGCTCACCATCCCCATACACAGTGCTGGCAAGATGTGCACGAAATGACGATGCCGCCCCCAGGTCTGCAGTAGTTGAAATGAAGGAATCAGGCCAGACACAGGCCTTGTGTGGCCATGTCAGGGGTCTGACTATGCCTTTCCGGCTCCCACGATTGGATCTCTAATCAGAGGCAGAATCCAGACACTGGGGCACCAATGAAGGCAGAAACCTTGATGGCAGTAGCTGACTGTTTTGCATATGGCTAGACCCCTTTTGCAATGGCTCAGTCAGGTTAAAAAAACAGTGGTGTGGAAGGTTGCCCAGAGCAGTACCAGTGGTTCAGATTAATTCAAAAACGTCCACCCATCAATATTTTGGTTATAGTTTGTCTCCCTATGTGAGAGAGGGTATGCTCAGATGTGGGTTCCCTGCTTGCTGCGCCATTGTGAATTAAAATGCACCTCACTGAGTGTTGCTTGTGTTTCTGTGTAGAGGGGACTTGACCTAGCAGTTTGTGCTGGACTGCTCTCATTGGTGGCAGTACCTCACTGATCTGCGTATAGCTGGACTCGTTTTTCAATGGTGCAGTCAGGGTAAAAAACTGTGATATGGAGGTTTGCCCAGAGCAGTGCCAGTGGTTCCGATTCATTCAAAACCTTCCACCCATCACTTCTGTGTTTATACCCCAACACTAATTCTGCACACAGACAATTCCTGGCTCTGCGACCTCTGTACCTGGACTTGGATTTAGCAGAATTCACTCCAGACATCAGCAGGAAGGGGTTCACAATGATTTTCTGGTTAGTAGCCTCACTACTCCTAGAAACTCTTGAACATTCTCATGGCCTTCACTCATCCACAACATGATTTAACATAATTCCACTAACACGCCAGTAATGGCCTCCATGGAAGATGGTGCAACCAATATAGGTCCCTTCTATTGATTACAGCATCCTCTGTTAACAAACAATGAAAACTTTACATTTATCCCGTTGATCAATATAACTTACCATTATAATTGTATTTCCCTAATTGCTGTGATGTAAGCGTGTATGTTTGTTTCCATGAATTTTTCCATTCATCCCCTTTCCTGCTTCCCTTTGCTCGCTTGACTTTTCACCCCACGGACCACAGTCTTGTTGCCACCATAGCTGGGGTCACAATTGACCTCTACAGTCAAGTTGAGATGCTACAAGACCACAATGGTGGTGAATTGCAACAGTATAATAATACAAATATCATAACAAAAACACTTCCATAGAAACTTGCAACCAAGCAACATGCCTAGAATACATCATCAATACCTGTCAACACTATCGCCTCAAACCTCTGATAAATATGGTTAATGCCACAGTGATGTGGGGACGGGGGGGTGGGAAATGTAAAGGTCTGTGGTATGCCGTCAGCAGCTATGCCTGCAGAAGCACAGTGGAGAATATTAACGTCATATCAATGACCAATGACATGAACAACAACAGTGGGCTTACCCAACATTGCATGTTGCAACATTCACAGAATCCAACTAGACAGGTCAAGCAAGGGTCCACTTCTCCCATGTAACATATTCAAGGTCATCCCACGCTTAGTTTATTGATTATATAAAGCAGCAAACAAGGTCCTCATGCAGTATGTCATGCCACATCTCTCCAGTTTAAAACTGCAACAATGATCGGTGTAGAAATCACTCAAATTGGCAGGCAACCCATAACCTAACCATACAACACACAGATGCTGGATAGCATGATATGAGCAGCCCCATAATGCTGTGATATCCAATAAACTCCTGCGTTGTTCACTCAATGTTGCTCTTTCGTCTGTCCATGTATTCAGAGGAAGCGTGTGTAGGAAGGAGCGCCCTTTAATTGTTCACCTCCATGTTGTTTACTACTTTGTCCCACAGCACTAATTTATAAATATTGTTTTGTTGATTTTGTGTCTCCAATGCCTCCCTATCGTGGCCATGGCCACCATCAATGGAATCTGTTCCATCATCATTCTCATCAGGTATAGGTACCTAGCGCACATGTCCGGTGCATTCACAACAACAATCAGTTCTTAATGTCTGTTCAATGGGGTTGAGGGTGCAGGTTTGGACAGCATTGTAGAAGTGCTGTCTGGGTTGTAAGGCATTTCACAGGGGTGTCATCAACCATCCATGCATTGGCGTAGCTGGCATCTCCTGTGAAGCAGAATGTATGGCAATTAAGTTAATTCAATTTTTCCCAGGGTGTAATGCCAGTAAAACCAGTATGTGGATATGTGTGTGAAACAAGCTTTTTAGTGTTTGTGAGTTTTCAACATGCATTTACCCGCGGTCTGAGGTAGTGGAAGGAGAGCAGGTGAGGCACATTTCTGCATGTGAGATTTGAGCCTGATGTCCATTGTACAGGCCACAGAAACAATTGACAAAGGTGGTGCCGAGGGACTTCTTGTATCATGACCAGAACTCCTATCTCTGAGCTAAGTCATACTGCCTTTGCAATGGAAAAGGTGCACTGCTGGCCATTGGATTGCTGGATTGCATGCTCTGTGCATAAATGGCATATGCAACACAAGGGAGTTCTAAATCACAAGACCAGAGACTGTTCCTGGCCTCACACTCCCTATCACCTGTCAATAACCAAGCTGGCCCCTAAATATGGGGTTCACATTACATCACCAGCCTGTTACTGTCTTAGTTGGAACACTGCAGTCCATCTAGCATAATGCTCGTCTAGCCAGGTCAGTGCCATCTGCCATGATACCTGGTGTCGTGGGACTGTCAAGGGTTTTGACCCATGTTGAATCCTTAGACTGGGTAGATGTGGGGATGAGCTGGCGCCGCCCATTATTCTATCCCAGAACAAACTAAATCAATAGACTGGGTGGATGTGGGGATGAGCTGTCGCCGCCCACATTCATGCCAGAATCCAGGAGAACTGCGCAGTTGGCACAAGACCACTCCAAAGATACAACCTTCTTGTGGGGGGTTCCACATCACCACTCTAATGTAAGGATGCCTATCAAAATAATAGCAAAAATCTCTGTCAAATTCAAGACAACTCAAAAATGGATGCAGTACTGACAAATTCCCCAAGGCGGCGCTAGTGGTCTAAACTCTGACAGGGAAACTGTATTTAGGAGTTGCAAGAGGGGCAGGGACTTCAAAGCTTGTTGGTTAATTGAAAATCTTAGCCACCTGCTGTTCCCAGCGGCCAAGAGGCTGAGAACTCTTAACACCCCAGAGACTCACAACAGGAGGCAGGATATCACATGGCCCTTCTGAGTGAGAGGGAGGGGGTTTCGCTTCAGCCTGGAGGAGAGAGACAATAGCCCCTTTCAGTTTAATGGGGTATGTTAATGTTGAGTGTTTCCTGTCAACAGCCCTCTGCCAGCAAGGAGAGGCATGTGATCACTGACACACCCAGACTTCTGGAGGCAGACCCAAACACTTTAGGGAGTTGAATTGCAACAAATATATATTTTATAGAAACAGTGATAACTTATTGTAACCAAATGACAGGAATGTACAACTTTGAGAGTCTTAGTATGGAAAATGCCCTCACGATTTGAGTCCAAACTCCGATTTGTACCATGTTCTGGGGCAAAACCCTGCTAATTATGAATATTGTAGACTCTGTATTTAAGCTAGAGACATGGAAAGTTACTGGGATATATGTGGAAGGGAAATGTACCTTTGTATAATTTTTGATGAAAAACCAATGTTGCAAAACCCACTAAAATCGAAAATAAGTTGCCATTTTTGAATGCAAGCTCCTAGAAACGCCAGAGTCAGGACAGGGACTATCTTTAGTAATATATGATGTGTGTATTTGATGTCAAACAACTGTGTACCTGGGAAATATGTATTTGGATCAGGAATAGATTTGTGTGCACATTGACCAGGGGAGTGGCATTTCTCCAGGTCATAAAAATGACATCACTCTGACACACTATCCCTTCCCAAATCAGGGACCAAAGAGTCTATTGACCTATCAAATCAAGAGAGGGGCAGGCTTAGTGATGCTAGCCTCTCCACCCACTTTTTAAAACACATGAAAAGAGACTGCTGGGACAGGTAGAGACATTCAATTCCATTTGCTGCGGAGCATGCTGACCGACGACTTCACATCCAAAGATCCAACACTTAGACTTCCAAGCTAAACAGAGACTACAGAACTTTGAACCAAGAAGGCCCACTGCAAGCAAAAGTATTTGTCAGCAGGCCTCAAAATCTTTTGCAAACTATTCAACAGCCGGAGCTGTTTGAATTCTTTGCCAAGAACTTTTGCCGGAACCGCAGACCAGACGCAGACCGCTGTGAGCAGAACCAGCCAGAGATCCGGATCAATGTGAGCAGAACCGGTGCCTGATTGACCCGCCGAGCAGAGGGAACCGCCGCTGGACGTGTTGACCAGATCCGTGACGAGGCCCATTCATTTCAAAATTAGGAGTGAGTATCCGCCAGAACTGTGCAGAACCCAATCTCTTAGTTAAAATAATCTAATCCAAACTATTTTAACCTAAGTAGAACTGCCTCCTAGAAATTGTGTCATCTGTCATTCTACAGCTGCGAGCTGTCATCTGTCATTCTAAAGCTGCAAACTGTCACCTGTCATTGTGAGTTTACTTTAAATCCGAAAAACTACCTTTATTAAATCGTCCGTATCTCTGGAACCGTTTGTCCTAGGAACGAAAGCTTAGATTCTAAGCTTTCCAACAAGCCTAGAACCGACTTCCTACTCCTTATACTTGTACCGCAATCACGATTTACACACTCGCATAATTTACCGCGATTTGCGATTTGGCCTGATTTCGTCATCTGTAAAAAGATAGCCGCTTTTGCCGGAACTGCTAAAATTCGTGTGCAACCTAATAACCATCCCTGAACCATTGTTAGGGCTGACCTGAACTGATTTAAAGTGTCTACCACTCACCCTGAACCTCCTATAGGGAATTAAAAGCAATTTTAGCATTTTCCACTTCCTTGCCACCACATTACAAAGCACTCTTGCCCATGTTTTAAAAAGCATACCTGTTGTCTAAGCTTGCTGGGGCAGGAACTGAATTCCGTATTGTATTTGATTGTATTCCTGAAGACTGTGTGTGTTACTTCCACCTCCTTGCATTGCACATAGGGGGGGGGGGAGTGAATTGCCACCAGGGGAAAAGTGAACATATTATCTCTTGTGAAACCATATCAGTTTATTTTCGGTACTGCATTTATTCCACCTTGCATTTCCTTGACACCATAAAGCATTTCAGCTACCTCATCCTCTATACTACTTCTAAGTAACCAAATCAGTTTACCAGTAGAACATTATCCATTGTTGATCACTGTCATATTTTAAGTGTGATATCCAATATTAATTTATTATAAAGTGTGATAGATATATATTGTTATATTTCTCAAGTAAACCTTTTAAATTTGCAAAACAGACCTACTTCTTGGCTCAGTGGGCTCAGGGGGATTCTAAGAGAGGGGTGTTATATAAGGGTTGTCATCCAGAGTACATAAACTGGACCTAAAAATATATCAATAAGGGTTTCCCTCAGCATCCCAGACTAGGAATTGACTTAGCTGTAGTGTTGAAGTGAACCCGCTTAACAGGTCAAGGCATCAGAGAAAAGGTATATGATGCTGGGTCAATGTCAATTTATCCTGTAAGGTCCTTGTAGTTTCACGTGCCTCCATGTATGGCTGTACGTGTCTCAAGTCAACCATCAGCCACCGCGTTGTGTATTTGTACATTCCATGCATGGGCTGCCTCATTGACCTGCACACATGGTTCCCTCTGTTCCCAACCTCCTGGTTGTCCTCCAATTATTTAGCATATTCCTTCTTTTGCTATTGTATGGTCGTCCACTCCTGTCTATCCCTGTATTGCTGCTCCTTTCACACACACTCTCTCCTTGCTATTCATGAGACAGTTCTGTGCAACCTCACAACTGCCCTCTTCAAAATCCTCCAATGCATATTACAATACTCGTATTGCTATCACTTGGCTTCGCCTTGGCATTCACTCACCCTTTATGTACTCCCTACACATGCCAGTCCCTCTCATCTTTTCCTATAGTGAGTCTGCCCTTTGCCCCACCGGCTTATAGACTTAAGGATGAATACTTTCTCTGCTCGTATCTACCCATCTTTGTATTAGTATGAATACAGAGGACCCCCTTAAAAGCCATTACTGTGACTAAAGGTGTGATCCCCTCTTTGTATTGCTACGTGTGCTGGTTAACATATACACCCTGATTCATACCCCCGTCTCTCACACTCATATAAACATTAAGTTGTTTCCCTATTGATTAACTAGAGTCATCCTCAATTCCTGATTACACACTTGTTCTGTCACACGTTTGCCTTTGGGACCTATTGAGCCCTACGTCTTTCCACAGTCCTCTCTCTGATCGCCACATGTTGCTGCTTAGAGTATCTAATCTCTTTATTCTCTGATGAGGACCACTATCCAACACACCCTTTGTAAGGAGACCTGAATCACTCACAGTGATGATCCAGCCCTCTCCAACATCTGTCACACCAATGAGGGTTAGAGGTTGTTAGGGTCTGTATACCCATACATCCACTGTTTCCACTCCAACCAACCTGTTCCTAACAGGAATGGCTTGCACCACTCTGTCATGCACTGAGCTACATTATCCTCATCAACATGTTGTGCAAAAAATCGGAGAGAGCTGCTATGAGTGTGTTGTGTGCATAGTGGAGTGCAGCTGAGTCACATGCATGGTACTGTATGATTGGATGACTTGCTGTATCATTCCATGATGCATGGGCGTAGCAGGTTCCTTTGGCACAGTATCATTGAATCATGGGTGGAGTTGAGGAATCTGGCACACTCAAGTAGGTACAGAGCAGGTCAGCATCACAGACCATTAGCACATTGTTGGAACATTGTATGTGTCGGTTCAGAAGACATCCTCTAATGTCCAAGGTGGTAAACAGTCCATATGTGTGTAGTACAGCCCCCGGAATATATTGGAGAAACTTATGCTGGTGTAGAAATTGGCTTTTGCATTTTTTCTGTGGTTTCTGAGCACTGCTTCCATGGGTAAGGCTATGTGGTGGCATATGCATCTCATTTTGACAGACAATACCTGTGAGAAGATGTGGCCGAAGAATGGCTGGTTGATGCCATTCACAAGTGTCACAGAGTGCTGGAAAGTGCCTGTGGCACAGAAAGGGAACACTGTCAGAACTTCAATTGGAGGAGCATATCCATCTTCATGTTGGTCTCAGTGTAGCGCTCAATTTAGGGTCTAGATGCTAATCTGTGAGATTATTGTGATCATCCTGGGCTGTGCACCCGTGTTGTGTAGAACCTCCAAACCCCCCTTGCATCCTCCTGTACAGATGCTGCTCCTGGGGGCTAGGGTGAAGGGTGATGTCCTGCTTCCGGCAGCAGGGCGTTACCAAACAGACTGATAACCTACCTGCAGGGGAGTGGGGTGGAAGCTGATGGGCTTCCTGTTTGTAGGCTGGGATGCGGGCTGATGGGCTTCCTGCGAGGATGCAGTGCAGGCTGGTGGCTCTCCTGTTGGGTTGGCTGAGGTGCAGGCTTATGGGCTGTTGTGTCTGCTGTTGCGTCTGTGCTTATAACAGGATCCATAGCTAGTTGAGGTATAGCACCAATGATGCTTCTTATTCCATGGTGGTGGAAAAGTGAGACTGGGGATGTCTGCATTGTATGTGCTGTCCTTCCCCAATTTGCTGCCTTTATTCATGTATGGCATGTGTGGGTTGTTGGATGACCTCATGAGCTGATTTGACCCAACGGTGTGAACGGCTACTTTTGAGCAAGTGCTATTTTAAGGTGCAGAAGTGGGTGGGAAATGAAGTGGTAGACTGTTGCTTTACTGCACGAGGTATTTTGTTAGAGGTGTTAAAGCTGAGTCATAATACTGAGACATAAAGCAAGGTTTCACTTGTAAAATGCGGCGGTTAACACCACCATGTGTATTATGTGTCAACGCGTAAAACCAAGCCAAACATATTTATGCTTGGGTTTATGCTTTCTCAGCCTATAAAATGAGGCTGATTGTTCGCAGAAATAAAGCTGTAACAATGTCATCACTTTTCCGACAATAGTATCAGATCGGTAATTCTTTTTTTTTTTTTTTTTTTTTTTTATTGTGTTAACCCTTAGGTTTTTACAAAACAGTCATTCTCCTTAGGACATCTAGAACACCTAGGACACCTAGGACACCACTTGAGTTGGTCGGCTTTGGATTAATGACCGCCCGGCCCCGACTACTGCTCCGCGCCGAGTAATTGCTCGCCTTCGGCCGGGGTATTCGCCCTTTTTAGGGCAACGTCCAGGAATTTGGCGGTCATCCTCGCCCATCTTGGCGAGTCGCCCGCGATTAGCCTTGTCCAGCGGGTTTCATCGTCAAGACTGATTTCATTTGATGCAAGTGGTGCCAGAAATGTTAATCTTTCTATTGTTAAAGCTGTACATGACATTAGGAGGTGGTAAATCGTTTCCTTTTGGGTGGTGTCTCCACATAAGCGACAACTGTTGTCTATGGTGTTCTTTCGGGTCGTTAGGATTTCCCTTGTATTTAATAAGTTCAATCGGGCTCTCATAAATATCCTCCTTAGATTCTTTTCCGGAAATTTTTCACAGTATTTTAATGGCTCCCTCAGCCGATTGTGTGCGGGAGGTAGGTGTTTCAGGGATTTGTATTGGAGGCTTCTTTCGATCGTGTTAATCCAGTCTTGATCCTCCAGTTTCCTCTTTACCCTCCCCGGGTTATTGAGGAGGGTTTCGTCTGAGCAGGCCACAGGTAATTCAGAACCAGCGTGAAATAGCATTTTACTTGGGTTAAAAATGGCACGGAAATGCTGACAAAGATATCATATTCTGGTGGCAGTGCAGACACCAGTAAAAGAACATATTTAACACGAACAAAAACATGCCATTTCTAAAACGGAACAGTTTCTCGGAGCAATCTAGATGAGTTTACACTTCCATTAGGCAATTGTGTCAACAGTTTCAAATAAGCCATGTCACTGTTTCATCCCGGGAAGCGATGAAACACAACCTTTCACCCCTTGACAAAACAGGAAGTGGCATCAAATAGCACTGTCCCCAAGTTCACTAAATGACTGTGAATCCAAGCAGACATCCAAGGCCAAATGATAATATGTTATTGTTAAGTTATGTTAAGTTAGTATGCATTTATATAGCGCCTTATGTACCATTGGTATGGTCTGAAGCGCTGGTAGGTTAAACACCCTCGGGAACCAGAGTTCAGGTCAGTAGAGAGAGTAGAGAGAGTCAAAGGTGTGTGTGAGCACCGGATATGTGTGCAGCTGGTGTGGCATTCCTGTAATAGCTGCTTCTTAGCGGTAGGTGTGGTGGTTGAGAGATCAGGAGTATGTGTTTGTTCTGGCAGGATTTATCCAGACCGAATATGGCTGCGTTAGGCCTGAGGAGAACGCCTGGCTGGGGGTGTGTGTAACCAGCTGTGTTTACTTGAGTGATGGGGAGTATGTGGCAGATGTTGGTATGAGAACAGTTATACCGAATGGTGTCATAGTATCTCTGTGTTCTAGTTGAATGGTGATGTAAAGAAGAGAGTAAGTGTGGTGATGTGATATGATGGGTTACATGCTCTTTCAAACGTTCCATGCACTCCAAAACGTTCCATGTAAGAAATGCAATTCTATGCTCTCCAGTCCGCCCCACGCACTCCAGTCCGCCCCACGCACTCCAATCCGCCACATGCACTCCAGTCTGCTCCACGCACTCAAATCCGTTCCACGCACTGCAATCCATTTCACGCACTCCAATCCGTCCCACGCACTCCAATCCGTTCCACGCACTCCAATCTGTTCCACGCACTCCAATCCGTTTCATGCATTTGAATCTGTTCTATTTACTCCGATCCGTTCTGTGTATTCTAGGTTGTTTTATGCACTTCATCCATAGTATGGATGGAGCATAGTACCTCCACCCTACTACCACACGTGCATTTTGAGAGAGTACAAAGACATCCACATTCTCTCTGCAGGACTCTTACAAACCCATCAAAATCAGACTCCTTAGAGGTGGGTAGGATTGACACTGTCATATGGGCTTGTACACAACTGCACCACAGACCAGTTTAGCAGGAACCTACTGTTGGAAAATATACCTTGAGACAATAGAAGGTGAGATGATTACTTTTGCACACAGTGTTGAGAGTTTTGTAGACTAAGTTTGATTAGACCAAGATATTTTCTTTTTCTGGACAGAAGATTAATATTCCTGGCTAAATATAAAGAGATTGAGGAACTTCTCTAATTTGCAAATTCTATGATACTTGCAGTTAAGAAGCCCATCTCCGGCTTTTTTCCCTATCTTTCCATTAGAGTTCCCAGTGAGTCAAATAGTGACATGTTAACATAATCCTGAAGGCTGTGAGAGAATGTTAATTTATATAAAGCAGAACCCGAGCAAAGTACTTGGAACCACTGTAGACAGTCCCATAAGACACTGGGAAAAAGAACATTGCTCGTACAGAGCACGCACTGCCTAGTCAAATAGTGCCTGTAACGCTTACCTATAACTGCCTCACAGACTCGGCGGCCCTTCCTCTCTAATCTCGGTAACATGCTACCACGCTGGTCCTCCCTAAGGTCACTGCTCTCCTCATTACAAGTACTACTCTCAGTGTGGTCAATTACCAAGTCGTCTCACCTACCACCTCCCAATTTAGCTGCACCTAGCTCCTTGCACACCTCATCCATGGCCACCTCTCACAGATCTCCTGATACCTACCAAAGTACTGCACCTCAATACCACAACATCTACCTCAACGATCCGGCCCTATGGCTCGACCATTTCGCCAAAAAACCCTCACCCAACCAACCATGTCCTATCACTCTTAGAAACCTAAGATTAGGATCTAGACTTATGGGTAAGAAGGGACACCCCATGTACCTGAGCCCATACCTCAAAACTCATATGCACAGCCCGCCTCCACAAACAGCCACCTCTTCATCAAGCAACGTTGGTTTAATTAAAGCTACCCTGATTAACGCAAGATCCCTAGCTGCGCATGCTCTGGACATTGCTGATCTTATCAAAACTCAGGAACTCGACTTCATCGCCATCTCCAAGACCTGGCTGCACGCGGCTTCCGGCCCGGCACTCTCATTGGCCATCCCCACTGATTACTCCATCATCAGATGTGATCGCACCTCGAGAGGTGGAGGAATTGCTTTCATCGCTAGAAACTCATTAGGATTTAGAACCATCCCAAGCACTAAGGTGGAAACTGCAGAGTTACTCTCTGTCAAGCTCGGACTCTCAGCTAACCAAATTGCTACCATCCACCTAATATACAGACCCCTTGGTCCACCCAAATCCTTTCTGGATGATATCTCTACGTTAGTACTCAACAATGCTAAATCCAACTCCCAAACCATCATTCTTGGTGACCTCAATCTAGGACACCAAGACCCTAATGATCCTGCGGCCCTCGACCTAGCTAATACCTTAACAGATTTAGGTTTCACTCACCACATACAGGAACCCACCCACATTAAAGGGCGGTCCCTTGACTGGCTTAGTGACAACAATTGCAATATTAGCGTAATCTCCAACGCCCCTTGCTTATGGTCTGACCACCATGTCATCACTTTCAGCATCGAAGCAGCCCCACCACCCAGGCCTTTGGTCGCCCCAGCCACCCTCACTAGAAATAAAAAGAACATTACGACAGAAAAACTACTCCCCCTTATACTTCACACACTAAATAAAGCTCCTGACACTTGATCAGACCCCACCACCCTAGCCGACATCTATAACCAGTCACTGCTTGCAGCCATCAACTCTATCGCCCCGCTCAAACTGAGGAAACCCAAACAACGAGCACACATTAACTCGTGGTTTACTCCCCAGCTTAGAGTGTTACGCAAAGAGAAACACACAGCATAGTCACGCTGGAGAAGTCACCACTCCGACGCCCACAAGGACAGTTTTCTGATAGCCACCCTTAACTATAAAGAAGCTGTACTCCAGGCAAAAAAAGATTCTTATAATAACCGCATTATGTCAGCCCAGTCCAATACTAAGGAACTCTTTAATATCCTTAAGGAACTCGAGACACCTGCAGCCCCCCCTGACTCTTGCTCCAAAGACAACACTTGGTGCACCATTATTCAGTCAGCACTCCTGGGTAAAATTGCTACCCTCCAATCTAAAATCAGGGACAAACAGAAATCCCTACAGCTTGACCAACCACCGACCACACCTACACTTAATACACATTTAACCTATCCGCATAAACCTTTCTCCTTCTCCCCACTCACTACTCTCGAAGTAGAAAACATAATAAACAATTTAAAACCTTCCAATTGCCAAGGCAACCCCTGCCCAGCACCTATTATCAAGGAAGCATCTCATGAGCTAGCCCCGTTCATTACAGCATTCATAAATGTTTCTTTCAAGACGGTATTGTCCCCGACAACCTAAAGGATGCATGGGTTATCCCACTCCTCAAAAAAGCCTCCCTTGACCCTAATATCCCAACTAACTTCAGACTTATCACTACAGTCCCATTCCTGCTCAAGATCCTGGACCGCGTAGCCTACCTGCAGATTCATGATTACCTCAAACTAAACAATCTCCTGGGCTTAAGACAATCAGGGTTCCGCCCTAAACATGGCATGGAGTCAGCTCTGATCGACTTGAAAACTCAGATGGAGTCACTGAAGGACAATGGGAAGCTAGCTCTTCTCCTTGATCTCTCCACAGCTTTTGATCTGGTCAACCACCAAATACTCTGCCAGCATCTCAAATCCGCAGCCCACTTCTCCGACTCTGCCAATGCCTGGATCCACTCATTCCTGAGCAATAGATACATCCATGAGGGTCTTCTCACCGCTGGCATCAGCGGATCCCTCCCCTATTCACTGTGGCGTACCTCAAGGCTCGTGTGTATCCCCTACGTTGTATAACTATTCACCAAGCCCCTCTTCAATGTGCTTGACTATCTGGGTGTCTCCTGCACTAACTACACGGACGACACCCAGATACTCATCTCTATCACAGGAGACTACACAGCTGACACCAAAGCCCTTAACGATGTTTACTCGGTCATCCAGGCCTGGATGGCACAGCACGAACTCTGCCTTAACGATGATAAGACTGAGCTCTTACTTTTAGGATCAAATCATCGGCTCAACAAACTAGACCAAACCTACAAGCCTTTCATTATTGACGGCAATGACATTAAAGTCTCCAAAGATACTAAGACGCTAGGGGTCTATCTTGACTCCTTGCTTTCTCTGAACAGACAAATAAATGCAGTTAGGTCAGCTTCGGCCTATACCTGCAAACTTATCACTGCCTGTAGACCCTTCCTAAACTCCACCAACTGTATCACACTCGCCAGAACTCTTGTGCTCTATACCTAGGGACCAGTCAGTCTAACCTTAATAAATTGCAAACTGTACAAAATAATGCCTTAACGGCAGCCTTAAACATCCCGAGACGCTCTCATATCTCCTCCGTCAGCTCGGACTTACGCTGGCTCCCGGTAAAACAGAGAATTGCCCTGAAAACCCTAGATTTGACTCACAAATGTCTGAGCAACAACGCCCCACCTTATCTGTCCACTCGCTTCTCACGCCACACCTCCACTGGACCTACCAGAGCAGCCCAAACTCACAGCCTCTTCGTGCCTAGATGGAAACTCCAAAAAGCTGGTGGGGTGAGCTTCCCCTTCCTGGCCTCCAAACTCTGGAACACCTTGCCCACACCTATCAGAATTGAACCATCATTCCACTCCTTCAAGAACAATGCTAAAACATGCCTGCTCTCCCAAGACTCATGAGACCTTTACACAGTCCAGACTCCATGTGGGGTACAGGACTGAATATACATTTTCTCTCTGCTCTGTCCCTGTATTATAGGCTGTTAATGGTACCCTTCGGTACATGTATATATGTTGTATATTTTTGTAACTCACTGTAAATACTGCTTTTTGTAACATGTTTAAGAGTATGTGCATGTATATATGCTGTATATTTTTGTAACTTCTGTAACTACTGCTTTTTGTAACATGTTTAAGAGTGTGCGCCCGGTTGCCCCTGGGCCTGGTATTTTGCGCTTTATAAATAAAATAAAATCAAATCAAATCAAACAAGGACTGGACATTACTGATGAGATATGGAACAGATGTTATTACTTGCCAAAACTGTATTGTAAATCATAGCAATACAACCAGCATAACCTATTGCAGTATAAGTTTGTTATACAGCTGAGTTTCATTAAATAACCCTAAGGATTGCCAGAATTGCCCTAAATTGCAAGAAGGGGAACACAGGCATTCTCCATGAGTTTAAATGGCCACAAATTGCTATGTTTTGGGATACAATCTAGGCCAAAACAACCAGAATCACCAGGATTACAGAGCTCAGGTTGAAAACTTTGCCTACTGGGTGTTTTGGATTCCATGAGTAAACGGATTGGGCGTTTTGTGACAATGACATGCCTGCTATAGAATTACTGATCAATAGGTTATGTTATGTTATTTTGCATTTGTATAGTGCCTTATGTACTATTATAATACATTATGTATAACACTTACGCTTAAGCACTTTTTTATAGAACAAATATGCATACAATATCATCCAACCAGTGTTGGTACTCATTTATTGACCTAAGAAGGACGAAAAGCTTTTTTGGAAAAAAAGAAAAAAATTGGAGAAAAAAAAATGTTCCATTTTATTTTTTTTAAACGGCCCAGGCATGACCAAAACCGGCCCCCTCTCCCCAGGGACGATTTCGGCCTGGTCATGGGCCGAAAGTCTGAGGGGCCAATCCGACCCTGATTTCATGAGTGCGTCTCAATGCATGCTTGTGTGAGATTTTCATGCAGGTTTTCAACGAATGGATTCCTTTGGAATCTGCATCAATTTTGCACCTGATCAAGACAATGTAAATACCATATGCAAGCATATTTTCCGGCAACATTTTCTTTCCCTGCCGATGAAGTCGAAAATGGTAAGAGGAACAGCGAATTTGCCTCACTTTCCCTCTTTATTTGTCCACTCCACCTTGTGGACCTGAAACATTGCACAGAGAGGACCACCAGCGTGTTAATGCTAAGATTGGTGGTTCCCTGCATGCAATTTACAATTTGTATTATATGTCCGCAACTATGTCTGGCATTGCTCAGTGATGTAGGCTCACTTGCTAATGATCACATTAATTATTTACTGTGGTGAAATGCACCTATCTACCATTCTGAACTGGCACCTGGATGGTAGCATATGTCCAGTGTTTCCCTACACAGCTGACTGTAATTTATGACTGGATGCCTCTAAATCAGAATCCCACCTAAACCATAACGATACTGCAGCGATGTGGAGCCTCGGTTGGCCTAGGATAGCCAACCTCTGGGCCGCTGCATAGAGCCACTCGCCTCGGGACATGAGTGTGGACAGAAGGGGGCCACCTCTCTCGCCCATAGTGCACCGCATGTTTGTGGGGAACCTGATGCTAAATCATTCGTAGAGAACCTGATTCTGGGTCATGGTTTCGTAAGTAGCAGAGCAGCTACCTCGCTGCGATCTATTGAAAGTCATCCTCTGAGCCACGCTTTTGTTAACAGGTAACACGGTGGGACCGCAAGGGCCTCCATGCTTCTTCCTCTCGATACGCTGCGGAGCCCACAGTAAACTCCCAATATCCCTTGACCCACAACCACAGGGGTGTGCAGGCTGGGCAAAAAAAAGTAATTCCACATTTTCAATGACCGCATTATTTTCAATGACCGCATTGCAAAATGAATCACTCCAACTCAATATCGGGCCCTTCATTGGCATCGGAGGGTCACGAAAGAGCACCACATTCTACAATGCTTGGAATTTTCATGCAGATGGAAAATGAATGGATTCCTCTGGAATATGCCTCCGATTAGCACCTGCTAACGAGCAGGCTGATTACATAGGAATCTTTAAGAAAACATCACCTGCATAGCATAAAATGCAGGTAACATTTACTTTTTTACAAAGCACAGAGCAAAAACCGAAGAGTAAAGCTGATTTTCCATTGTTTTATTCTTCACGTTTACCTTATGCTTTTTGAGTGTTTAACATTTCCAGCAGGCTGCCGAGCAACATGAAAGGGTAAATGTTGCTGGTCCCCTGAATGCAATTTGATTTTTTATTTAAATTCCCTCATATTTCATTGTATCCAATATCTTCCCAAAACTAAGCCAAAAGGTGCACCATATCAAACAATTTCTATGAAAAAATGGTTGGGGAACACTTTCTCACTCTGAGACAAATGTGTGTGATAGGTTTCAACCAATTACAGAATCACCAGCCCCCCACTGTTAACAATCTTTCTTATTTAGAGTAGTAATATTGTATGAGAGGAGTGGTATGCACAACTGGTATGTTACTTATGGAGAAGAGTTTTACATTTCACTTGTAACAAACCTTAAACAGCGAGAAACAAAATCTGTTTCTGCTTACATTTCTGAGGATTTGATACCACCTAACTGGGTAACGTTGTCAATACAATTCAAAAAGATCGCCAGCATACATTTTTACCATAGCCCCACCCTCAGACAAAACCAGAGCACTATTATTAAAATGTATCCATTGTGGGAACACACCATGCTATATCAAACAATTGCTAAATGTTTGATACATCCTTCAGCGTATATTTGTTTTTGTTTATTTATTTAAAATTGCGCTCCTCACCCGGAGGTATCTGTATACATGTTTTATATACAGTGCAGGTAATTGCAGGTAAGATTATTATATACAGTACATGAAGATAGCAAGTAGACGCACAATACAATATGGCACAAAATGACATTACAAAACAACGAGGTTACATCCAGATGTCATTTGAGACCAGCAAGGTATTCATATTTCTTCTGAAATTTAGGAAGGTTTGGTCTGTTCGGAGGTGCAGAGGTAGTGCGTTCCAGTATTGGGCTGCTTGGACCGGGTTAAATCCTGGCACACTAATACAACAAGATTGGGCTTGTGGGGCGTGATGAGGATTTTCTGATAATTATTTCTTGGAGATACTGTGGGGCAGCATTGTTTGACATTTACAGGTGATTGAAACTAGTTTGAATAAAATAATATCTTTGATGGAAAGCCATTTGGTTTCTCTTCTGGCTGCATAGATGTTTTCTCTCTTAGGAATGTTTAGTGCAGATTTCAGCGCATTATTTTTGTAATATGTGTAGCTTTGTTAGTGGTCTGTTTCTGGCCCCTGCATATATGGCTTTGCAGTAGTCGAGTTTCAACAGAATTAAGGCTTACATGTGTATGCTGTAGTGGAAGACGTGGCATTAACTTGCCCATGTTCAGGGTAGAGTCTCTGTAGAAGCCTAATGTTTTAGTCTCTTTAACCACTTTGATGGTAATACCATCAATGATACATGCAGTGTACTGTACATCAAGTTTATTGAGGTGGGCTGGAGCACCTATGATTAGGATTTCTGTTTTATGGTCATTCAGGAAAATTCCATGGGCCGCCATCCATGCCTGAATGACTTGGCATATTTTGTTCAAGAAAGCTATATCTAGGTCACAGTCGCCTGAGAGGGGTTGGAGTATCTCTGTATCATCTGCATAGTTGGTGTAGATGATCCCCAGATGGTCCAGTTTGTCAAATTAGGGCTTTGTGAATATATTGTATATGGTAGGGAACATGAATGAGCCCTGCAGGGCACCGCATGTAGTAGGGATGGGTCAGCGGCTGCCTACTGAGAGAAAATCCTCATGGATCTATTGTTGAGAAAGGTTTGGATCCAATCTGAGGCTTCTTGTGAGAAATTGGCAGCTGAAGACAGATGCTTACAAAGAATAGTGTGGTCTACCAAATCGAAAGGCAGCCGATAAGTCTAATAGGTGGATCAGGGCACATTGCCTTTTGTTTTTGAGTGAGTCAATTTGCATTTTCAGGTCGATCAATTCAGTTTCAGTCCCATGAAGAGGTCTGAAGCCCGATTGTCTTAGTCCTAGGAGATTGTTCCACTCCAGATAATGCTGGATCTGGAAGTATGCCGCCTTATCTAAAATCTTGAGGAGGAATGGGAACGTGGAAATAGGCCTGTAATTAGTTGGGATGGTGGGGTCTGGTAAGGCTTTCTTTAGCAAGGGTAGGATCCAGGCATCCTTAAGGTTCGTTGGGACTTTGTAGGTGCAGAAAGATGCATTTATTAATTTAGTGATGAATGCAGCAAGGTCTCGGGCGGCTTCTTTAATTATTTGGGGAGGGCAAATGTCTCCTTGGCATCTTGAAGGCTTGAGAGATGCAATGATTGTTTCCACCTCTGCAGTCGTGACTTGTGAACATTTGAATTCAGGAATGCAGTTCAAGTGATGTTTTTCAGGTTCTTGGGCTAAGTCTGGTTTGGATATATTGAGTCTTTTGGCAGAAATTTTCTTTTGAAGGGTGGCAATTTTGTTTGACAGAGCATTTTGTATGTCAGTACACCATACTTTGTCCTTCATACAGGGATCTTTCGGGGCTATAGGGGACTCCAATTCCCTTAGGATCACAAAAAGTTTCTCTTTTAGTTCATAAGATTTCAGCTTTGTATTTGCTCGTTAGTTCAGCTAAGTTAAGTTTGTTTTCTATGGACCAGAGATTTCTCCGTAACACTTCCAGTTCTCTTTTTTCTGCGCAGGATTTTTAACTGGGGGTGAACCAAGTGCTAAAATGAGCTTTCGCTTTACTTTTTCACAATTTGAGTGGTGCAATAACGTCTACGGTTCGAGTCAAAACGGAATTGTAAATTTGACTAGGTCGGCTGGGTCATTTGAAAAGTCTTACAGACAAAATTAAAATGTGCGCTGTACCAGGCATGGTATTTTGACAATTCGTAGTTTTAGTATTGTACACAATTATCTTTTTCAACGCCTGGTGCTGCTGCCTCCAGGACCCGGGCTTCCTGAAACATTAATTAAAAAAGAAAAGGTCAGGCGCGCACTATAGTTCCCAGTCTTTTTAATCCTCATCCTCCTGGAGGCAGCAGGAACGGGGGTTATCATGCCCTCACTTTGAAGAGCCATAATCATGGTTTTTTCCCCCTCCACCAATTTTGGGTAAGATGTGTGTGTATGGAGGGGAGTTAATTCCTGGTCTCCTGAACAAAACATTTTGGCATCACTACAAAGACCAGAATTCCTTGAGACTGTAATTAAACAAGCAATTGGCAACAGCTGAATATAAACTCAGCCTCCCTGAAGAGAGTTGGAGACTCGAAAGTACTTGGAGGATCAGAACTATTGTGCATTTGAACTGGCAGTTGGGATTTAACCCTGGTATAGTTCTTTTTGAACATTTTGTGGCAGTTGAGATTTAACCCTGATATGTTTTAACATTGCTGGGATCAAACCCTGTTATTACTACTTTGAGGATTAAAAAGACTGGGAACTAGAGTGCGTGCCTGACCTTTTTCTTTTTTACTTGAGATTGTTTGTGCTGCTTGCCTCTGTTTAAGGGCCAGGGCCATTGACCTCAGTGGTTTGTCGCTTTCAAAATAATACGCCTGAGACCAACTAGTGTATGATTTTTGGGCCCGGTCAACCGAAAGCTGGGCGATTCTGGAGCGGAGTCTGTTAAGTGTAGGCTTGAGGAGTTTATTCCAGTTTTTTTGTGGACTTTCTCTACAGACCCGAGTTCTTCCGTTAGGCGGAGTGCTTCCTCCCCCCACGCTTTTCATTTGTGTGCCCAGCAGGATATACATTGGCCCCTCATATAAGCTTTGAAAGCTTCCAAGCCTTTATGGGCCATGTAGTCCTGAGCTAGATTAGCTTCCCAAAACTGCCTAGTGTCCATTGCAAGTTGTTCAACTAGATCGGGGTAGTGGAGCATACGCAGGTTAAGTCTCCATGGGGGTGACTGGCGCTGCGTGTCGGGAGTGTGATTCATAGGCAGACAGGAGCATGATCGAATAGAGTGGTCGGGTGGATCTCACTTTCATCCACAAGGTGTTGAGCCTTGCGGCAATTAGCCAGTAGTCGAGCTGGGAGGAGCTATTTTGTGGGTGTGAGTAGAACGTAAAGTCTTGTGTTTGGCCGTGTATGTCTCTCCATATGTCGATCAGGCAGCAGTCATGTATTATTGTCTGGAGAGCTTTCCATTTCTTGAGTGGGCTGGTGTCGCCTTGGCGGTCAAGGTGGGTGTCCAGGGTGAGATTTAGGTTGCCCCCTATAAACACGAGTTTCGCTATGTACTGTGCGCAGGTAGTGAACATCTCTGTGAAGAACTGCGGAGTGTCAGCAGTGGGCGCGTATACGTTGAGGAGCGTGACAGCATGATGGTTTAAAAGGCCTTGAGCAAGTATGAATCTACCCTCCTTATCCGCTACTGTATTTTTGACCTGGAAAGGGACCCGCTTGTTGATTAGTATGGATACCCCTCTTTTCCTGTGATAAGGGGAGTGGATCACTGTGCCCACCCATCCTCTCTGGAGCTTTGCTGATTCAGTGCTCCCCAGGTGTGTTTCTTGGAGGTCCCTGAAGTTATTGAGTATTTTCCTTCAATTGATGGGGTGACCCAAGCCCTGGGTGTTTAGCGTCAGAAGGTTGATGTTAAGTGCCATAGTTAGTGTGAGTGTGGTCGCGTCTTAACCTGTGGCAATATGTGATGGCTGTGCTGCGCTGGCGCAGCTGATTTAACCTGGGAGCAAGCAACTCAAAATGATTCCTACATGAGTCTTTGCTAATTTTCAACCAAACCTTACAATTCAAACTTTGGGTAGGCCTAACCATCGGACTAACACCAACAATTGGCACGTGTGCCGAGAGGTGAGGGGAAGACACTGCGTGGCACGTCCTCCCTCTCCTCTTGTCACACCCGACCCTGGGTGCTTCTTGCTGAAGAGAGAGCTAGGGATGGCTAGAGTATCATGGAGCTCATGGCTGCTTGACTTTATTGCAGGTCTTGCGGTAAAAGTCTCTTTCAACAGAATCCAGAGATTCATTTACAAGTCCGAGACTGATTCGGACCCCAGGGTATAATTTGTGAGATTAAGGGGGTTTTGTGTAGTTCGTCAGTACTGCTTTGAACCTTCAGCACTTCCGATCCCAGCCTTTCAGATGTCTGTTGTTCTTCTGCCATTTCCTATTTGTCTGCAACCTTTCTGGGCTTGGGGGTGGCAGGGGTCCAGGTGCCGGGGTTCCGGTGGTGGGCGTTCGAAGTCTGTTGTGACTATCCCATGCTGCTGAAGGAAGCGCCATGCTGCTTCTGGGTCCTCAAAACTGTGCCATTGTTTGTCAATTTGAACAAACCATGTTGCTGGGAATTTTAGGTAATGGCGTGCAGAGTCTTTCATGGCCTTGAATATCGGGTTGAATTGCTTGCAGCGCCTGGAGACTTCCAGTAAATAGTCGCTGTAGCTGCGATTCAGCTATCCCTACTTTGATGGGGCCTGCCGCCCTGTATGCTTTAAGGATCATCATCTTATGCTGAAAATTAAGCAGGCGCATGGTCACAATCCTCAGTCGTTGATCAGGTGGAGGTTTGGGTATAGGTGCCCTGTGTATCCTGTCGATTATAAGGTCTTGTGGGTTCCCTATTTTGAGGGAGTCTCGTAGAAAGCTGCTGATGTAGGTCTCGAGGTCCGTCCCTTCAGTGTTTTCGGGTAAGATCACCACCGGAGTTAGTTCCGGCGGGAGCAATTTTCTTGGTCATCTATTTTCTTGGCAAGTCTCTGGACCTCCCTTAAGACCCCCTAAAGGTCTGTTTCCGTTGTTGTATAGTTGTCCTCCAACACGCTGTTTCACTGATCATTGTCCATGATGCGTTTTGCCTGCGCAGTTAGTCAGGATTGAACTTCTTGCAGGTCTTGCTTAATGTCCAGCACAGTATTGTTTGTTTTTTGGGTCCTTTGCCCAATAATTCGCATCTTTGCCAGGATGATTTGTAGCTGCCTTTTGACATCCATCTCCGCCTTGTTTCGGCTGGATCTCCTCAGCTGACTGGGTGTAGCAGACGCTGGGAGCTCTACTGGTGCTGGGGTGCGGGTTCCTTTTTGCATGCCTGCTGGGCACGATGTGCCTGGCCCTCCTCCTGGTGTTAGCTGGGTCAATAAAGCCCGCGGTCGTGGGTTTGAGCACCGTGCGGGATCACTGCCCTCTTGAGCTTAATGGCGAACTTGCCGACGAACATGTGCGTAGGTCTGAAGGGGGAGAGCTTCTTGGTCCCCACTTATTTATTGGTGCCTGTCACCACCTGCAAGGCCTCACACCATGGTCTCCCCTGCATTGCCCACTGACTTTCAGACCTGCGGCCAGGGACCCCAGGTGGCGGTACAGGAATGGCGTGTTTGCCAGAGTGCGGGGTGATTAAGTTGGGGCCTGATGGTCCTGTGGAGTTTGGTGCTTTTCCCTTTGTGAGTTAGAGGCCGTGTGCAATGAGCTGGTGTTCCTGTGCGGCTGTCTGTATGGCTTTTTCTGGTGCCCCATGTACTGTATGGGGAGACTGGAGCAGCGGTGCTCATCTCCTTGGGGTCGCAGATTGTGGAGGAGTCTTCCCCCCATGCAGTGTGATGATAAGTCCTTTACCCACCTACTGGGTGGGGGCCCCAGCTGGGGAAGATTATGGGTGTCTTGTGCGTTCCTTTGCCCCAGCTGCTAGTTGTTGTGCAGTTCGTAGTGAGCCCCTGGAAGGGGTTCTTCTGATGCTGCCCCCCACTCAGATGAGGTTTTCCCAAATGGCCCCAAATGTCAGAAGCTGCCGGCTAAGGGCAGCACTGCCTTTCTCTGAGTTGTGCCCCACTGCGCCGGCACAGTGGGGAGTGGGCCCTTGTAATGCATGCTTTGGCCTGGCCCTGAAGAGTGGGTGGGAGGCAGGCCACTTGGGAGTCGCCAAGGGTTGTACTCTTGTGAGGCCTCTTTGATGATTGGGGGCAGCCTTCACTCTCCGGATCACACTCCCCCCGAGACCTTCTTACTTGTGCTGCTTGACGCTGGTGTGGCTCTTCTCTGCCCCGGGTCTCAGTTGACATGGATGTCAGTCAGGGCCCCTCAACCGCTCCAAGCAGGTCCGCCCGGAGCCAGGGAGCAGCTGTTTGTCTTCTTCCTCAGTCGCGCTGGCTGTCGTTGGTTGCCACGTTCCCCACAGCCCCAGAGTCGGCACCCCCACCACTACAGGCCCCGGGCCATGGGACGTCATTTGCGCCCGCTCGCTCCCGCCAGCCCTGTGTCCACTGGCAAGGTGGTGGGTGCGACCTCCGTGGTGGTGGTTTGAAGAGGTTGCCGGGTCTGATCTGCTTACACTGTGGATTGTGGTTCCGCTCCGCGACAGGACAAGGCTGCTTGATTACCCGCAGGGTCGGGTCTCTCCCCATAGTCCTGGTGTCGGTTGGGAGAGAATGCAGATTTTGGTGGGCTATGCAGGGTCTGCGAGTGTGGGGTGGCTGCCGTTCCGCCTCGTGAGTATCCCCGCTCTGATTCACTTGCAGTAAAGTTATGCTGGATCCTGGTGAGTTTGTGTCAAATGTCCTTCATTCGTGTAGCTGTATGACCGCTGGAACAAGCATTTTTATGAGGTTCCATCCCCGTTCGGTCAGGTGCTCCTCTAGCCTGCGGCCATCTTGCGCCACGCCCCTTAGCGGTCTCTCAGCAAATAGGATTCTTAATTTACCTTTTGATCCGTTTAATGTGTTCCATATACATATTTACACCCGACACACTAATGATTTGAAGACGGTCCTGAAGCAGGTGACCACAAACGAGTAAAGTCACTGAAGGTATAATGCAATGGTTGTGAGTATCTTAGTTCATCTGATTAATTGAACTTCAGCCATTTAATCAACTACATCTTCATTGCAAGCTTCTAACTTTTTTTGCAGGGGCTGGCCCGGTAGTAATAAAATAAGAGTTGCCCGAGATAGCAACTCTCCTGTTTAAACCAAATTTGAATTGTATGTTATTTTGTGTATGCAGTGTCCTCACTGATTGACACTGACAGCACCTTATAAAATTAAGACAATTAAAAAATAACACTGTATCTTTTTAAGACACTTTGTGACTGGGAGGGGTTTTGAGAATGGTATGATTAATATAATCATAATTGATGTTCTTTTTCTATCCACTTATTAGATAGAAGGCACACCACTTTTGACTAGGAGCATAGGGTTGTTTTTACTAGGCATAGTTAGCTTCTCTCTGTCCTGTGCATCTCATTGATTGGGCACTGATTCTTCCAGTTTCCAGTTGGACTTTCACTTGCAGACTGTGAGTTTGGAATGGGTGGTGGTTTGGTTTCCTGACCCTTGTGTGTTACAGTTTTTGAGCTTCGCACGGTCTATATAGCTCTATACTATGGCCCTTATTTGTGATAACTGCTTCCACAAAGCACTTAGTTGAGAGCCCCAGGGCAGCCTTGCCCGGGCAGCCTGTTAAGTGCAGCAGGAATGGACACACTCCTAGGGCATGTCCATCGATTGTTTGCCAGTTTGCCCTGGACACCCCATTCAGGTCCCTAAAAATTATATGCAGTAACTTCCATGTAAGAGAAGACTATTTGGCCGCATAGCCAGTTCTGTATTTGTGATTTCTTGACATTGGGCCTCTCTACAAGTTAGGCGGTCCGGTAATAACGATACTGGTAAGGCAATACCGGCATTGCTTACCGGACCGGTCCATCATGAGCCACAATGCATTGACAAGGGCCCGCTGTGACCATGCACACCGTAATGGACTGTGCGTGGACACGCAGCCGGCTTGCCAGTAACACTGGCATACCGCAAGGAAGAGGTAATTACGAGTCACACAGACATGCACTTACTGGCATACAGATGCCGTTAAGAAGGGTAATCATGATGCCGTTAACACCGGCATCGCGAGACAGGCGTTAATGGCAATCTGCTGTGCTCAGACCTGCCACAGGTGCACACAATCATCACAGGTATAGGCAATGGAGTCTGACCCAGCACAAAAGGTGCACACCCACACACCACACCCCTTCCAAGACCAAAATGATTCCACTAACTGTTGCCATACAGGGGATGGAGGACATGCCTGCACTGATACTCATTGAGCAGGCAGTACTCCAGGGACTGCAGAGGAGGTGCAGGAGGAGGACGAGGAGGAGGAGGAGGAGTGTGAGACTGGCCCAGCAAATACCACGAGTACAGGCAGTGGTTTCCCGCAGGAAGCCACCAATCCCACACATATGGGCCAGTCCATTTGACTTAACCCCTGCACAGATCCACACCCTGTACCGCCTGGACAGGGACACCACCACCCCCATCGTGGATCTCCTTCATGATGACCTGGTCAGCCTGATCAGCATCTGCACCGCCATCCCACCACTGCTGAAGGTGGTGTGTGTGCTCCACTTCCTGGCCACACGCACCTTCCAGCACCCAGTGGGGCAGCTGCATGGGATCTCGCAGCCATGTTTCTACGGTGTGCTGAACCGGGTGCTGGATGCACTCCTAAAGCATGCAAGTGCCTACATATCCCTACCAAGGACTGCACAGGAGGTGAATGACACCAAGATTGCATTCCATGCACTGGAGTTGGTAGCACGGCATGCTGTGGAGGTGGTGTACCGCAATCGGAAGCAATACCACTCCATCAATGTCCAGATGGTGTTCAATGCAAGCAAGACGATAACACATTGCTGTGCCAGATACCCATGATCCACACATGATTCTATGGTGCTGCAGACTCTATGCTCCCCTGATACATGGAACGAAATGGTGCACTGCGTGCCTGGCTGTTGGGTAAGTCTGACCACAGGGACATGGTGCTCATTTGGGGGTGGGAGGGCACATGCATATTCAACCTGTCTGCTTCATGGCCCATGGGGAAGATTGGGAAAGTACCAGCATGCCAGTTGACACCCTGCATCGGTGAAGGGACTATTCCTGACACTGGTGGACCATATCACCAACCACATTGTGCCATGCTCACATGGGTGAAGGTGTCGAGGGACATGTGCATGGCGTCATCGACTCATTGAAAGCATGATGGTCAAACCCTCCTGTCTCACGTAGGACATCAGCCAAATGCACCATAAAGTGCATAACATGCATTTGCTACACACCCCTCACATTTCAGTGCCTCATGGTCCTTCACACTACTTCTGGCTGAGTGGTATATCTCATGTCAAGGTCCCTAAGTTGTGTACGTCACCCATGTCCCCCACCATGGCTTTCCGAGTAGTACACAGGCCTGATATTTGCATAGATGTGATGGCAAAAGCTGAAATTGGAAATGTATTGCATATGAACATGAACAATGTACAGGCAGTGCACAGATGGAATGGCATAAATACTCACAATCACACTTAATTTGCCCCCATACAGGTGACGCTGGCTATCCCCTGAAGCCGTGGCTCCTCACCCCTGTCAGGCATCCACTGAACCAGCACGAAGAGGACTACAATCGTGCACATACACACAGTTGTGTGATGATAGAGCAGACCTTTGGCCTGTTGAAGCCACTGTTTCGCTGCCTCAGCAGGTCGGGTGGGGAAGTAATTTATGGGCCTGAGAAGGTTGGGAAGATTGTATTGGCATGTGCCATGCTGCACAGCATGTGCATCCTGCACAACGCACCTCTGCCATCTGACATGGACCAGACACCACCGGGTGAAGATGATGATGATGAAGAAGATGCTGCACATCGGCATTGCCGCGATGCATGCGAGAGACATACTGTATGGAAAACACTGATAGAACAATATTTTTGATGCACTGGGTCACAGAAGGTGCCAGTAATGTGTGACACTAGGCACTGGGATTGGAGGACTCTGGGCACTGGTCACTGTTGAACATTAAATTGACAAACACAAAAGAAGCAATTTCCAGTCATGTAATTTATTTTCACACAACAGGTGTTTTAATGGAATGGTACTGTGTGCATGGACTAACCCTCCACCCGCATTACTCCACAGTCTACTCAACCCCACCCACCCAACACCCCCACACACCAATGCCCCCCATACACCAACACCCCCACACAGACAGCCCCCCACCAACAAAACACTCCAACACACATCCCCCATCCCCACCCTCCCAACACCCCCACACATCCACACCCCCATCCCTCCAACACCCCCACACACCCATGCTCCCCACACCCCCTACTCCCCCACACCCCACATCCCCTCAGCCCAATTATGTCCAACATGTCCCTGTGTCCCTGGCTATTGTCGGCCCCTCTTGGATGGAGGGGTGTGCGGTTCTGGCTGGCACGGACTATGCAGGGACCTGTGGCCAGGGCTCATCTCCGTCGAGCTTGCAGGTGTAGCCCTCGTTGATGGTGGTGGTGGCTCGATTGGGGCAGGACGTTATTGCCCCATGTAGCCAGCCATACGGTCGACAGTCTGTGTCAAGGCTGAGATGCCCTCATGTACCCGCCTTGCCACATGGTTCACTACACATATTATTGCCTGCATGTTCTCCCTGTTTGCCCTGTGTGTGGCCTCCCCTTCGGCCAGGTGCTCTTTGACTATGTTATGCATGGCTTTCTGTCTGGCCTCCATTCAGTTCAGCCGTCCCTAGATATCCCGTACGGCTGTGCGCCCAGATGGTTGTACGGGAGGTGATACGGGAGGTGGTGATAAGCTCATCATGGGGCTGAAGCCATGTTCAGCCATCTCCTCCTCAGTATGTGGGCACCAGCCAGATGGTCAGGGGAGCACTGTGGTGTGTCATGTTCGCTTGGGGTGTGTTGGTCATCCCCCAAAATGGAAATTCCTGCAGTGTGTTCGTCTTCAGGCCCATCGTCCTCCTCAGCGCTTTGTTGTGCTGAGGCTGCCACCTTGCCCATGGTACTAGTGGCCGTGGAATGGGTACCCTCAACATCACTGGCCACTGTGGTTGGGTCATCGTCAGCAGGAGGTGCCTGCTGGGGTGCAAGTTTCCTCATTTCTGCGACCTTTCTGGACGCTGCATCTTGTTGCAAGTTAGCCCTGATGGCACAAATGTCTCTGGCATGGTGCTCCTGAGTGCCTGCCACAGGTACCTGCTCCTCCTGGTCTTGGGGGTGTACACCCTGTTGGGAACTGGTGCGTGATTTTGGTGTCCCTGTCTTGCCTGTTGCAGCCCTAGAGGTTGATGGCCTGGTGGCGTCATCCTCATCCCGGCCCATGTGTCCAGGTGTCTTCCCTGTTGATGTGCCGTGTTCGGCGTCGCTGTCTGGATCTGTGCCTGTGGGGGATGGAGAGGCAGGGCATCAGTGATGGGAATACCTACATCCTGCATACATCGTTGTTGGTACAATTTGGGTCATGTGCATCGTTGTGTGCTTGTTTGAGGGGCACACATGGTGCTTGCAGGATTGGGGGGGGTTGTATTGGCATCCTTCTGGTACTGCCATGATGTCCATGGTGTCTGCTGTGTGGTCTACACGGGTGTTGTGGCTTCTGTGCTGTGGCCATGGCTCAGGGGCTGTGTGCAATGTGCTGTTTGGTTGTGTATCAAGTGGGTGTTCGGTAGTGGAGAGGCGTGCAGCATGCAATTTAATGGGACGGTGGAGATGCAAGCATCTCAACAGGGTTGTGTGTGTGTATGTGCTTGCATGCATGTGTTGTTTGTGTATGCAATTGTGTGGTCATTTTGTTTGTGCCTTTGACATTGCCTGTGTGTTATCATGGCCGTGATGTGGTGTTTTGTTTTGGGATGTGCTTAGGTGGGGCTGATGGGCCATTTATTTCCTCCCATCTATCTCCCGTTTGGCGTTCAACTGAGTACTTGGGACATCAGGTGTGTGTGTTGATATCTGTACAGCGTAAAGGGTCACTCACCATCATCATCCGATGATGGGACTCCTGTCTCCACATGGCCAACCCTTTCAATTGCCTTCATATCCATGACGGAGCTGCACGTCTCCTCCCACCTTGCCAGCTTCATGAGTGAGGCAGGTCCGCCACCTGTGTCCTGCCCCTGGCTGCGGTTGGCGGACAGGATGTTTTTCACTCGCAGCCGCAGGTTATCCCATCTCTTCCTACATTCCTTCACGCTGCATGGAGTTATCCTCTTCCCATATGTTTTTTTCCAGATCTGCACTGCACGGCGCAGGTCAGTGCAAAACACTACATCAGAATGCTCAACGAGTGTATCTGCGAGCATGCTCAGTTCATCATCACTGAACCTGGGATTTCGCAGGCGAGGGGTACCTTTACTGGTAGCCTTAGACATGATCTGGCAGGCAGGGTAGTGTGTTCTCTGGAACAGGTCCGGTGTGCATTGGATGGCAATGGATTGTGTTTTCAAAGATGGCCACCGGCACATTTCCCGTTCAGAAGCAATGACGTTACTTCCGGTGGCGGTAATGCCGGTCCCAGTTTTAGCGATGCCGGTGTGAATGGTGCCGTTCATAGTTTATTCTACGATGCCGGTGGAGGTCTCTGCACATTCAATGAAGCCACTATTGGGCGGTATGGACCTTCCAGGCATGGCGTTGCTGCCGTTACCAGCATGCCGGTATGCACTTGCATGCGGACTTGTGATCTCTCGTTCATTACGGGCACAGGGCAACATGGACACACTAGTACCAGCATTCTTACCGCGAGACTCGTAATGAGGCCTATTGTCTTGTACCTACCTGAACTAGTGTTACCTCTGCTTTAAATCTTACTGCACTTTGATTTTTTTGCCACTGTGTTGAATATAGCTGCTGGTTTGAGTTTATCCATTGTGTAATATTTTAGAGTATGACCAGCCACTGTGTAAAATTTAACTGCCTTTTGAGATAAGCAACTATGCTATATTTAGCTGCATTTTTTTAGTATAGCCACTGTCTCTTATTTAGCTGTTGTATTTTTCTGTATTTTGAGTATAGCGACTGGGCCTCATAACAAGTGTGGCGGTCTGGTAATAAGGGTACTAGTCGCACGGTGCCGGCAGCCTTTCTGGACGGCCACACTACAACTGTGCCTTCCTGGGCTGTGGCTCCCAGCAGGTGTGACCTGCCAGGTGCAACGGCCCCATTAGGCAGAATAGTCATGGATGCACCTGCACCATTGGTCCCCATTCCCACAGAGTCTTCTGGGGACTTACACTTTTCGCTGCCTGATATCCCAGGCCGCCGGAACTTGTAATGTTCTGGTGGCAATGTGATCTCAGGCAGCAGAAACAGTGTTTCAAGTCCGGTGGCAACCCGCTGATAGCTCAGGCGGGTTACTGTCAGACTCATAATGATGCCCACTGTCTCTTATTTAGCTATTTTTTCAGTATAACCACTGTGTTATATCTAGCCGTAATTTGAGCAGAATAATAATAATTGTTTTTACAACACGCTTAGTAACAACGAATTTTCTAAGCACAGAGTTGGGATTCTAACCTATGATGCCCTGCATCGTCTTGCTTCCCAGACGTTTGCATTGCCACTGAGCTATACTAACTGTTTCATATTTAGCTGCATTTTGGAGTATAGCCACCATTACATTTAGCCATAATTTGAGTATAGCCACTGTTACATTTAGCTGCCTTTTGAGTATATCCACTGTATCATACTTAGTTGCTTTTTTTGTATATCCAATATGTCAGGTTTACCTGATTTTCTTTAGTATGGCCAATGCGTAGAATCTAGCCTTGCTCAAAACCTTTGAGTATAACCAATGTGTTAAACTTACTTCCCTTTGGTATAACCACTGTCATATAATTAGATGCATTTTTGAGTATAGCCAGTGTGTTATATTTAGCTGTTTTAAGTATAGCAGCAGTGATATATTTAGTTGTTTTTGAGTATTGCACTCTGTTATACTTAGCTGCATTTCGAATTTAGCCACTGGGTTGTATTTAGCTACATTCTGATTATACCCTCTGCTATATTTAGCATCATTTTCGAGTATAGCCACCAAGTGTATTCAGACGTATTTTGAATATAGCCACTGTGTAGAATTTAGCCACGCTTTGAATTCACTACCTTCTAATTTCAGACGCATCCTCGAAACCAAGAAACCGAACAGGACACAAGGGTACATATCACATGTTAAGGATTTCAATAAGGCAGTACACTCAGGTCTCGCCTAGCATGTAGTGCGCAAATGAAATACTTATTTATTGTGTCTATAGGTTCAATATTCTGAATCACACCATTCTCAAAATACCCCCCAGGTCACAGTGGACCAGGAATCAGGCTGGTTGGTAAAGGTATTATTTATTTATTTCTTTAAAAATTAAAATCACACATATGTTTTAATATATAAGGGGCAGCAATCACCAATGTGGTGACAATACAAATTAGAAAGTAAATAGAACAATTCAATTCACTTATAGCAACAAAGAATATAAAGCACAGAGAAAAGAACAGTTTTGGCTTGTGAAAAGATAGCGTTTAAGTTAAGGTTTCCCCCTGCAAAGTCTTTAATTCACAAATGAGCAATTCTACACAGAAGTAAGTACGCAGCAGGTAGTCAGGAATACAAGAACAGTATATAGAGTTTGAGTTCAATCTTCCCTCCCCAAACAAGAGAGAAAAGTGTTTTGGAACTTTTACACTTTTAAAATAACAGTTGAAAATTGATTTGTGAAACAATAAAAAGTGTGCAAAAATCCTTAAATTGATATACATTCCCATAGGAGTAATACTGAACATGTTCTAACAAACATAAGCTACAACATGGGCAACAGTACACACTTTAAAACAAAAAGGAAGTTTGGAAATACTTTGAATGGGAAAACACACATGTAAAACTTTTGCAAAAATGTGAATTCCTGCCTAATTTTCACTATGCGATTTGTAATAAAAATGGATAAAATACACTGTTTCGCAATGTTTAGTTGAAGATGTAGCTAAAGGTCTTAGGTTTAAGTGAGAGTTGAAATTAAGTCTCTAGCTATAAAATTGAAGAAGTTATGCAAGTTTGAATGAGAGGTGTTTTTTAAAAGAAAGTCGTGGAAATGAAAACAGAAATCAGTTTTTACAATGACAATTATGTTCTAAACTAGGGTATTCAGGCTGGTTACCAGTTTGAAACACAGTAATCTCCAGAGTGGTCCACAGAAACCAACCCCAGCACCTATGTGTCCGCTTTGGGATTTCACAAGACAAAAAGGATTTTAAAGAAATTATTATTCTTACACGTTCTTAAGTGAAAGAGAGGATGGGTTGAGATTGGGGCATAACAAGGCAAATATACTATGGGTGACTATGATTCATGTTTATAATTACAGTCCACTGTAATTTAGGATTGGACCGTCAGGTCCCAGTCATCACAGATCGGGTCTACAGGCAGCAGGGCACTTCTGGCGGATGGTCAGCTGGGCGGTTCTGGTCAATTGGACTGCACCTCAGATTGAATTGGATTGGATTGGCCCTTCTGGTCACTGGAAACTGTAGATTGGCGGGATGGTGTGTTTCAGCAGGCAAGCATGAATGGTAGCAAGCCATACTGGATCATAATTATTTCCCTTAAGTTTGGGATGGTTCAGAATTTGGGCATAGCTGAAAACATTTCAGCAAATGCTGGGCCTGGGTTTTGCAAAGTAGTCTGGATCAGGACAAGATGAAGAATTCTCGAACAGGATGAAGAAGTCAGGACCAGATTGTCACGTGGAAATCAGGATGTAGTCAGGAATCAGTGTGTGTTTGTGTGTGGTGAAGTACCCTTATTTATCATGCCAAGTGACATCACTCAGTTTACGGTAGGGGCAGAATTACAATCCACACCCCCAAGGCTGTGATAGGTCATAGGCATTTGCCTTTTTTCTGGTTGGAAGCCAGAAAGAGCTCTGATATTTTATTTTGTGACTTGGGAACTCCCACAGTTATTTGAACCACAATTCCTTCCCATAAATACACATTTCTATAACTATGCCCTCTAATAAAATCGGACACATACATTACATATTTTATGGGATACCTTTCCCTCCAACTCCCGTGTCAGTGAGAGCTGGCTTTGTCATTCTGTGGAATTTTGTCAATTTTAATCGTAAAGGTTTGGTCTAGCAATTCCTTATTCAGTACATATCTGTGCAATCACCCCTAGAACACGGGTATACAATATTATATTTGCAGCATCAATAGTTTTGGCACAATTATTCTTTTTGTGTAACTTTTGTTCCTTATGCAGTTCAGAGTTCAATCCTGTCTTCACGGAAAGAGCGTAAAATTAGATTTACGACAATTTTTAGATGTGTCCTCCTTCATATGGCAAAGTGAAAGGTTTTTAAAGCTTTTAATCACAAATAGGCATTTAAACACCAAAAGTCCTTTAGCAGATTTTTTTTACATTTCTTTCACTGGCAACAGCTATCAAAGTCCTTTGATCAGGGTGGGGTGTCCTCTTCCTTAAGAGGGAAGCTCCCAGCCCCTCCCCTGTAGGGACAAGTGTTCTCCTGCCATTGTTTTTGGCTGGGCCACAGACAAATGTCTAATGAGTTCTTTGTTCTGAGTATGTGAGAACCTTCCAGCAGCAATTAGTCTTTTCCTGTCAGTGGAGCGGTGTCAACCCAGAATTAAATATCTTAATTAACTCAAGAATGGGTTTTGACTTTGTTACCTACATCTTTCATTAACACATATAAATGAACACAGCTATCAGTGTATTTTGACATTGCCAATCCTTTGACTTTTCTTCAAGAATTAAACCTTTAAACGAAAACATGCTTTTGAACAGGCAATTTTGCACTTTCTTCCTGAAAAACACATTTAAACCGAGTCTTTTACATCAGATTTTTCTCTGCAGCACACACATTTTATTCAGCATTCTTTCTGTTCTTGAGTGCTGGGATTTGTTTGCAGTCTGTATGTATGTATCCAGACTTTGCTTGGTGTTCCTTCTGTACAGCTGAAATTGTTACATGTTGCCATTTTTAGCCATATTTGTCCCCTGGAACTGAAAACAATGTTGCTGGACTGCCTTTTTCATGCATTTCTTAGCTGGTGTCATTCAATGAGGCCCGCCTCCTCTGAGCCACCTGGATGATCTGTAACCCTTTTAATTTCAATGATTTACTGGAAAATAACTGGATCTAGCGCCAAAACTGCACTTTGAAAGTTGCAAATCTGCATTTTAAAAGGAATTTTTGTTTTTTAGCCCAATTTTGCAGCCTTGTTTCATGTTGAATAGAACTGAGCCCACTGGCATGCACCGGCAGTGAGAATTCTGTTTTCACCCCCACTTTGACTGTGTGTCGGGGTGTGCAGCCTTTTGTGATTGTGACCCACATGCAGTCTTTCAGATGTTTGTGCGCACAGGGGTTAGTGCATTCATTTCTGGCTGTTTCTTTCCCCATTTTTAAAGTGGTGCAGTGGGGCACATTGGCATGGGTCAAAATATCCCACACACATGCCATGCTAATGGAATATAGCTGAAGGCATGGCCACCCACCTGCATGCATCTGCTTTTGTACACTACTATAAGACACAAGGCACAACACCTCTGCCATAAGAATGCAGCTATTGTGCACCACAAAAATGTGGTGTAGCTTCATACATAATTATTCTCCTGTTCTTGCATACTCTCCAGACTTCCTCATGCACTCATCCACATGCCGGCTTGACATGGGCAGCTAGCAGGGACTTGCCCACCCCAATCTACCTTCATATTGGCTAAAATGTAGACACGTATTCTAAACTCCTCTGATGAATTTCCCATACCTGGACTTTGGCCCCCTGAGGGCCTTCAACCTGCAGCACTTTGAGACCATACCAATGGAAAAAGGCACTATACAAATGACAATTACATTCAACCTCAGCACCCAATTGCACGGTACCTACAAGTATTATCCAAGTGACTCAGACTAATTCCTCTCACAATGCCTATGCTTCTCTCAAATGGGCACTTTAAAATGTTTGTTCCATTCCTTGACATGCTATTGACATCCATGATATATTAGAACAGCACCTAGATTTCCTAGTAGTCCCTGAAACCGTGCAGAAGGACTTTGCAGGTCCAGCTATATCTTCTGCACTTCCTATAGGATGCTATATAATAGATCCTATTGCAGTGGTGGGGATATATAATTACTGAGTAAAATGGCTTTTAAAAATATTTGTTACTTTCCCTCTGGCATCTGTTCTCCCAAGTGAGCTAGTTGTTGTCAAATGTGCTCTGTTCTCTTCAGATCTTGGTTATTTTATACTGCCCACAATGTAGTGTTGCCATCTTTAATAAAAGTTGTATTACCCTTCATGAAACCAAACTGCCCATTATTAATGTTAGGTGACTTCAAACTTCACTTCAACTACTATAGAGGTTGACTAGCAGTTTACATTAAATACCTGTATACCAATCAAGTGTTATAAGTATGGCTACAGATGCTAAACATAATAGGGAACATATCTTAGATTCAAAAGTCACTGAGAGCATCTCTCCCTTTGACCCTAAACTTTCTTGTCTGGACAGATCTAACAACATTAATCTTCAAGGTATGCAGACCAGCTACCTTTACGGCAGTCACAAAAGAAAATATACTAATTTCAAGCCGAAATATACACCTACTCACAGCACAGTATTTGGAACCATCTCTTACCGAGAGTACAGACTTGTTATGTTATGTTAAGAAAATGTATAATGTGCAGGTTCACCCACAGGCATCTTGGCATGAGGATGTTTACAGCACAGTTATAGCACTCCCAAGAATTAATCGAAAAGTACAGTTTTGAGCAGGCAACGGAAATGCAGATGATTCTCTGTCTGTCTTAATTTAAGTGGAACACCATTCCAAAGTTTACTGGCCGCCACTGAGAAGGCTCATCCATCAACTATCTGAAGGCGGAAATTATGAATCTGGACCAGCCGCTCATGGCTGGAAGGAAGAGCCCGCCGGGGAATATAGGGTTTGAATTTAACCCAAAGTAAATCAGTCCCTACCTGATAGTATGCCCGATGGAACAGGCATAGAGATTGGAAGGCTATTCTATGCTTCACTGGAAGCCAGTGCAAAGCTTGCAGCACTGAGATAATATGGGAGACATATGGCGTAGCAATAGCAGTCTGAGCAGCCAGATTCTACAGATTCTAGAACAGTTGAAACTGGTGTATTAAGGCAGATGGCAGAGCGAAGACTTACTAGAGGTAAAGTTCTTTCTGCATCTAATTGTCTCTATTCATAACCAGCTCTTGACCAACACTATTGACAAAGCTCTGTCGCAAAATCATCAATCCCAAAACATCCGGTAACACATGGCTTTCTCCTCTACACTGTACATACTCAAAAAGGCACTCAGAACAATTGAGAGAAAATGGAGAAAAAATACCAATCCATGAATAGCTCTAATACTCAAACTATAGCAGAGTAAATATAGCACTGTGATAATAGGGCCAACACGTGCATGTTATGCCTCTCAATATGACGTTCCTGAAATTCTACTGAGAAGCTATTCAATATCTTACATTTGTTAAACACACCAACTTATGACATTACCACTCCAGAATCCACAGCTGAGTGGTGCAACTCCATCCAATCAAACTTCCATGAAAATATTGATAAAATAAGAACTAACCATTGTAATCTAATAGTGGTCCGTGATTCTAGCAACATTTATTTCACCTATTCTTTAGAAGACAAACAAACTAGTGAATGTACCTCATTGGTTTGCCTTGTATTTAACTTCTGTACCGTCTCCTATCAGGACACAGTATGCATCAGTCCGAATCACCCTTGCCCATCAACCATTATCAAGGATTGTGCAAATATGTTAAGCCCTACCATTAAAGCATTCATAAACTATTCCTTAGAATATGTACTTTTCTCTAACACCTTCACGAAAGTATGGGTCATAACACTGTAAAAGAAAGACATCTTAGATCTGCAGGTTTGTTCAAGCTATCACCTTGATCCTAATTTTCTTTTTCTGCTGAAAACGTTAGATTAAGCGGCCACCATCCAACTGCAGAATTGTGTAGAACCCCATGCCCTAATGGGGGATTGCCAAGCTGACTTTCACCAATCAAGAAGCACAACACTGGCTTTAATTGATATAAAAAAACATATTGTTTCTTATCATCAACAAAATAAATTGTGTTATCCTCATGCTCCTCGACCTTTCTTCAGCGCTCAGTACCTTAGATCACTATGTTCAAATCCAACATTTCCAGGAGATAATTGGCACTTCAAATAATAAAGTATTGTGTATTGCCTCATTTCTCCTATGAAGACTCCACAGTCAAGATAACTAACCATCATTCTGAAAAGGAAAGAATTACTTGTGGTGTGCTTCAGAGCTCATGCATATAAATAACCATTACTTTTCAGTATCTATGTAAACTCAACATGACGTCCAGGTAGAATGTGGCAAATATTTGCTTATGATGCACAACGTATCTTTACATTTGGCATAGACCAACATTCTCAACATTGTACCATCATTCAAATTCAATACATTTTCGATAAGGTAGAAAGATGGATACTGGACAATTGATTAGGCTTCAACCCTGAGCATGAAAAACAGAAAGTTTACTTGTCTCCTCCTCTAAATCGTTGTCTTTAGTTTCCCAAATATATCTAGATGTCTCCCTTTGAAAATCCCTATCCTTATTCAACAACAAAATGGCACACGGACTCATGTTCTACTCTACTCTTTCAATGGCACCCACAATGTATTCTGTTATAAGCTCTGCCAACTTGTACTTAATGTTTCAAAGACAATTATTGGTTACACAATTGACTACTACAATGCTTATTATGCTTGGTCCCCTAAATATGAGGTAAAACTCCGTCAACACGTATGGAACACCAAGGCATGCTTTGTTGCAAACACATACATATGCACGTCACCCCCATACTGAGGAACCTGCATTAGAGGTCTCTCAAATCTAGAATCAAATTAAACCTCTCACTCTAACCCACAAGCCTTTGAATGTAAATAGCCTCTGTACTTCAAAAGTCAATGTAAAAAGAAAACCCTACTTCATGCTTTATGCTCGAATCTTTCCAACTCCCTCGGCATTCCCAGGTTCAAATGCAACCAGGTGCTAATACATGCTTGTGCATTTCTTGTGGCTACACACTCAAACGCTTATAGTTCCAGTGCTTGTTGCATCAAGAAACGCCTTCATAAAAAAACAAATAGAAGAAGAAAAATGTAACCATAGTTATTTTAAGCTCCTCTAATGGTATATACATTGCTCCCCCAATTTGTCAGGTCCAGTGCAGAGATGCCTCTGAATCATAGCATCAGTTCCTAATAAAATAAAATAAATACAATACATTTTAAATGGAGTGTGGTACTAAATGAACTAATACAAGTGAGGCATGATACATTTACGCCTCCATTTCTCACTCTTCACAATTTCTCAGCAGTGACAAGGCAGAGGAGGGGCACGGAGTCAAGATATGATATCCGCTGTGCTGACGTCATCAACTTGGCATTGCCATTGTGTTTCATTTTATGCTTGCATGAGATTTCCATGCAGGTGTAAAAAATATGATTTCCTATGGAATTCACCTTGATTTTGCAGCAGCTAAAGACCAAGTGAATTCTATATGAATCCATTAGTAAAGCCCATTTGCCGACTTAATTTGTAGTGTTTAATTTTTCACAAGACGGAGAGTAAAGTGAAAGAATAAAAGTGAGTTCACCTCCTTTACTCGTTCCTTTTCTCCTCCACCTGTGAATGAATGAAATTGCATGCAGGGGAACCAACAACATATACATGTAAACGCTGGTTGTCCCATGCATGCAAGGCACATGTAATATATGTAAGCCCCATAGGCAGTCATGTTCTATGAAATGCTAATTGAATGCAGGGGACTGCCAAAGTTAGTGTTAATGTTAATATTAAAGGGTATTTATTCGGTACTCTTTCACCGCCGGAGTGCTCCTCTGGTAGCACTAACATGTTGTTCGATACCGTGCAAGCAATTGTATTGATTGTCATGGTGCAGTGTAAACTTACTCTGCACTTCTTTAGTCCATCTTGTAAAAAAGCGAATACCTCATGCAAATGTCAGTTTACAAAACAGCTTTTACTAATAGATTGGTTTGGGGTCTGCCTGCTTTTAGCAGCTGCTAAATGAAAGCAGATTCCATAGTAATCTTTTAATTTTGCACCTGCATATAAATCACATGCAGGCATAAAAATTGATTGAAGTTACAAGACGGAGGAGCAAAGGATGATAGAGATCAATACAGCCTTACATGCAAGGGACCAGCAACGTTTTCAATAATTTGCTGGTGTGTCCATTAGATGCAATTTTCATCATTCACAAGTCACTGGGAAAAGGAAAATGTAAAACAGTGGGCCTCAAGTCTGGTTGTAACCCTGGCGGTGCTACCAGGGATTTCCACCGAACTTGCAAGATTTACTGACGCCTGGCTTGCCGGTAACACCAGGGGATTATGACCCCAGCATTCCGGAAAGTCAGGCGCCGGTAAAGTGTAAATCTCCATTCCCATTGAGTCTCATAGGAATCCATGGGAATGGGGACCATGGAAGCACTGGCACCGTTAATAATGGTGCTGGTGCTTCCGTGTAACTCTGCGGGCAGGTGCCATTCTGCCCACCAGGTGTGACCCTGGCGGGTGGGACGGTTCCTGCCCGTAGAGTCACACTGTGCCGGTCCTGTTATAACGGTGCCGGTAGGCTTAACGTCACCGTTGTTACCTGACAAACACAGTTGTAAAGAGGCCCAGGGTTTTTTATACAATCCCCCTTGTCTTTAGCAAGGGCAACATTTGTTTTCATTCCCTTTACCCCTATGGGAAAATCTCATTCAGGCGTTAAACCAAACACACTGATAAAATGGTGGTGGTCAGCGTGGACGGGTTCTTATCTTCAGTCTGTTTCCATCTTCAGCATTGTCTTTGCAGCAAATGATCCACAGTGAGAAATGGAGGCATACAACCATTTCACCCAGTGCTTTAAGTGGGATTAGAAATGAAGGGGGGCTCTCGTTAGGGGGTGTTGCCTAAGTACGGGTGTGCTTAGGCCACACCCCCTATCGAGAGCACTCCCTCGCCTAGGGGGTGGGGGCTGCTAAAAGAGGCAGAGCTGGGGCGCACTGGCATTATTACCTTTGATGCGCCCAGCCCCTCCTTTTAAACAAAAGAAGGGGCTGGGCGCACCAAAGGTGTGACACCAGTGTGCTGCAGCTCACACCCAGCAGGCAGCCTTGTCATTCAAGGAGCCACGTGGTGCAATGCTTTACCAAGGGCTCCTTTAATGAAAGTGTTGCCTGCTGCTGACGGCTCTGTACTCAAACCGGAGGAGGGCTGGAATGCTCAGCTCTCCTTTTGTTTCCGAGTAAATAGCCATCAGCCAGCGTGAGGAGCCCATGGGCTTCTTGCTGGGTGATGGCTATTTACGCAGCAACAAAAGGAGGGCTGGGCAGTCCAGCCCTCCTCCTGTTTCAGAGTACAGAGCCATCAGGCAGCCTACACTGCACGGTTGCACCTGCTAGTTACAAGTGTCCGCACTTGGGTTTAGAAAAAAGAAAAGGTGATGCCTTTTCTTTTTTTCTAATCCGAAGTGCTGACACCTGCAGGCAGGTCAGGCCTCTACATGGGCTGCGTCAGGTGTCAGCATGGCTGGCGCTAGTCGAGGGTGGGCCAAGGCAGGGCCCCAATGTGGGAGCCTTTTCTGGAGACTGCTGGGGATCGGCCATGGCTAGCCCTGGCCCACTTAAAGCACTGATTCCACCTCCCTTTTATATTCACATTTCACACTTTGCCCCATTTAAAATGAAGCTGAAATTAACTTTCATGACACTTCTCTGCACTGTGTGCACATGAAAATGGGTTGGAGTGGAAAATTGACACGTCAAAATACTTTGCCCCGCTTTTGCACATTTATTTTCTGCACCGCCCATTGTAAAATGACCCCCATTCTGTATTCGAGTTCAGTGGAAGCCTACACATACATTATTTTAAAGCCATAACAATAATTTCCTCTGCAAGCGTTACAGCAGAACCATCAAATGATATATTGGCAACAAGCCACTGCCATTATCAATGTGCATCTCTGCCAAGAATTGCAGAGCAAACTGTCAAAATGTCATAAGAACTATTCCAAAAGAAAACATAGCGAACTTTCTAATTCAAGACCACAGTATAAATATAGAGGACGTCTGATCTGAAAATGTGGATCATCGTTTACTTGTAAAAGGAGCTGAACATATTGCCACCAATACAAATGTTCCACTCAGCAAATAACAATTTGGAGGTTCATTACATCGCCACACTCAGCAATCTATGATTGGCTGCAAGTCAGCTCAGTGCAACGCATGAAAGGCAAAACAGATCAGCCAGCCATTGTATATCGTCTCTATCTTGCATTTACCACATGGAGCAAAACACATTTTAATGTGCAGGCTGTAATAATAATGCATCTGAACCAGCATGCAGTTTTATGATAATACATGCCTTGTCATCAGGCTATCCAGCTACCGTAGAGTATTTACAGCTTTCCATTTCAGGCCTTTAGCTTTCCACTGTGTTTTCCGGAGTCTCATTTGGACAATGTTCTAACACGTGGTGAACGTATTCATGGTTTTCCATTTAAAACCACTTCGTGAGATGGCAGGGCATTTCTCCTGTTATGCACTATAGAAGTACGGTACACAATATACGTATTTGCCCTTCCACGCATTGCTAAAACTCAAGCTAATTTTGAGAAAATGATTCAAAAGGTTTGCAATGTTTGGTTCAGATCTACAGTACGTGTAATCAACATTTAATAGCACCTGCATGCGTACACATCATGACTGGATGCTATGACAAATGTCTTTCTTTTCCAACATCACATTATCCCAAAAGCGGCAACACAAATCTCCCCTCTACTCTCCCAATGGTATTTCGCTAGATACAAACTTCAGTGCCCATGTTCAAGTTACCTGCACCCAAAATGTTGGATTATCTGCTGTCCTGCAGAGTAGGCACTCAACGCCATCCGCCAAGATGTTTCTGGCTGCATAGTGATATACTGTGGTGCTGAGTTTTATATAAAGTTGTATGTGCTTCATGACTACAGAAGTGTCAGGGTACAGCTTTGAACACTGAATTAAACAAGGGAACAGCTTGGTGAGCTGTGTTTGAACCTCTGCCAGGAGCGGGGCAGGAAGGGCTTTTTCTGCTGTTGAGAAAGATTCGCGGGGAGCCGCTGGGATCCATTACCTCCTATGCCATGATTCTATGATGCTTTGAAAACTTGCTCTATTTGAAGAGCTCTCCAATGCTCGAGCAGAGCGTGGGCAGAAGCAGGCTGGCCCTGCATTTGGGGACAATACACTGGGAGGTGCCGGGAGCTACCTGTCCCATGACGCTAGCTATGCCACCTTGGGCTTTTTGAAGTGCTCTTCTGCACTTGAGTGGAGTAGATGGGGAAAGGCAGAGCTGTTCCCACTGAGGAAAATACAAAAATACAGTGAAGGTCGCCGGGAGACATGATCTTGTGGCTATTTCAAGTGCTGACCTAAGCTGAAGCAGCGTGGGATCAGGAGCAGGCTGTTCCCACTTTTCTCTCACTAGCTTTTGAGGATCTCTGTGGTGCTGTTTTGGTGCTTGAGGGGCTGTCTAGATATGCAGTGTTGTGTATATTTCTTGCTCTGCACACCCACTTTTAGCTCGCCCAGCTCCTATGTTTAGGTATGAGTGCTATTTGAATAAAATCAAATGTTTCAAGCTACAGGCTTGTATTTCCCAAAGTGACAGAGCCTGAAGTATATTTTTGTGCACCTTAACTTCAACTATTAATTAATTGAAGTTTATACATGCGATTATTGCACGTTTGGCAGTTGCAACATGGGCCCCCACTTAAGTATTCAAAATTAGCCACGTTTTGTTCTTAAGTATGTTCCAGGGGAGGGAACTGAGACAATGGTTGCCATGTGAACCAATCAGGCGTTCCCTGCTAAAGTTGTATCTGGCTGAGACATGGAAGGATGTCTGCAGACTTCTGAACATCACCAGCATATATTTTATTAAGCTATTTAACTCTGGTAATGTAGCCAAACCTAAGGCAAATATCTTGTTATCACGTGTTTATCCATCTAAAAAAGCCTGATATGAAAGTGTTATCTCTTAATCAAGATAATTTATGTATCAGTACATTCAGGATTTATTGTCTAATGTGGGGACTGTGTTGGCCATAAACGTTCACACAAGTTAAAGAGGAAGGAATCATGTTGTGGTTGAGACTCTGAAATTAACACCTCACTCAATGGCAGGACTAATCATGTCTTATCTGTGAATACAAAGTTATTGTCCAATCTGTTAGGCAGAATTATATGCAGTACCCTTTGGGAACACTACACACAATTAAGACTACAAGTGACAGTACAATTTCACTTTTGGTACAAGCCTGTACTACACAGTTATAGTGGTAGCAGTAGCAGATCAGCCAGACTTATCTCAAGAGTAAGTGAGCAGTACAAGGAGTTACACAATTGGACAGAAATTACTATGGTTCAGGCAAAAGATCTGCTCAGTGTGTATGGGGAAAATAATGACATTATGGACTGGCTGAATACATTTGAGTATGCATGTGAAGTTCAACAAATTGACAATGCTGACAAAATTGCCTGGTTACTTAGCAGACTGCCCGATTCTGGCTGCAGTGCCATTATGGAAATGTCGAAAGCTGAGAGAGCAGATTTGGCAATGTTGAAGCAAACTCTCATCTTAAAGTTTGGAAAGACTCCTGCCCAATACTTAAAAAGATTTAGAGAGTATGAGAAAAATGAAGGTGGTACTTGGGTATCTTATGTAACTGAATCCTTCAAAAACTTGACTGGCTGGGTCGAAGGTTATAAGGTTTCTATCTTTGAAGGTATGATAAGTCTTATCATACTGGAACATATTTTTTGCATCTTCTTCCCCTGAGCTTAAGCAGCACTTGGCAGATTCCAAGGAGATAGATCCTAAGAAGCCAGCCATTGCAGCAGATTTATGTGTGTCACATCGAGTGTCCCATAAGGACAAGCCTCATCCTGGCAAACAGGTCGAAGGGAAAAAGTCCAAAGATAGGGAGGGTGGGGAAACTGATAAATCTTTTTCCCAAAACGGCCACAAAAAGAAATGTAAGCTCAAAACCTTGGGGGTCCACTCTGCTAATCTGGCCTTCTCCTCCTACGAGGAAGAAGAGATTACCGGAGCATCCTTCTCCTCAGACTCCTTCCCCAGTGGGATAGAAGCTGAGGTAGATTTAGTTTCCCTGGGTTCCTGGGAGCCTAAAGTCTCAGAGGCTTATGCTAGGATTCCAGATAACACCAAGCACTACTTTAAGGACAGTGTGCTGATCAATGGAGTGGATACTCCAGCTCTTAGGGATAGTGGGTGCAGTTGGACTGTAGTGGATTCTACATTGGTAGACCCAGAGGAAGTTTCCAGAGCTACTCTGATGCCCACTAAGTTGGCTGACGGTCCACCTCTCATGTTTCCAGTAATACCTGTAAATCTTACTATCAATGGTACAGCAGTCAGGATTCCAGTGAGCATTCAGAGGAGTGTCCCAGGAAAGGTCTTGTTGGGCAATGATCTCAGAGCTTTAGGGCTTGTAGGAGATACTGCTGACAGACCCTGCACAAGGTCTCAAATGAGGGCAGCACTGGCCAAGACCAATGCCCGGCCCCAGCCAAAGGGGAAACCCAAGGCTAAAGGAGTCAAAAAACCAAAAAGAGGGAAAGAGAATATTCCCCCGAACTTGGCTACCACTGAGGTAGAGATAAATGGTCAATCACCCGGACCTGACGAGGAGGTGGTGATGCCTGCAGTGTTTGAGCCCAATGACCATCCTGAACTAAACGATTTCTTAGTAGAAGGTGCTCCTGACAGGGAAGAATTTGGTAAAGGCCAATATCAGTGCCCATCTCTGGAAGGCCTAAGGAGACAATCCTGCTCCCAGCTTGAGGGTGAACCTCCTGGGAAGCATCGGATTTATTGGGAAGGTGGGCTCCTGTACAGCGAGCCTACAGAGTCTACAGAAGGAGACCATAGGAGGTTGGTGGTTCCCCTTGCTTTAAGACCCTTCCTCCTGCAGCTGGCACATGAAGTGCCCCTTGCTGGTCACCCTGGTATTAAGAGGACCAAGCAAAGGTTATCCATGCACTTCTACTGGCCCAAGATGGGGGTGCAAGTCGATAGTCACTGTAGGAGTTGTGCCTCCTGCCAGTTATCTGGTAATAGTGGCTCAACAATCCAAGCTCCATTGGTACCACTCCCAGTTGTGGGGGTACCATTTTAGAGGGTAGGGATCGACATTGTTGGTTCCTTTGACCCCCAAACATCCTTAGGCAATACGGTTATCCTGGTGCTGGTCGAACATGCCACCAGATATCCTGAGGCCATCCCATTGAAAACTGTGACTGCCAAGTCAGTTGCACAAGCTTTACTTGGCATCTTTACTAGGGTTGGCTTCCCTAAAGAAGTTTTGTCTGACAGAGGCAGCAACTTTATGTCTAAGTATATGCAGGTTCTCTGGAAAGAATGTGGGGTCACCTATAAGTTTTCTTCTGCATACCACCCCATACCAATGGTCTGGTGGAATGGTTTAACAGGACCTTGAAAAGTATGATTGGGGCTCTGGAAGAACCTCAAAGAAGCAAATGAGATCTTCTTTTACCATGCTTACTGTTTGCCTACAGAGAGGTACCACAAGAGGGTGTTGGCTTCAGCCCCTTTGAACTTCTGTTTGGTCATCCTGTGCGGGGACCCTTAGCCATAGTCACGGAGGGATGGAAGATGCCCACTCTCGCGATTACTACCAACGTAGTAGACTATGTGTTAGGGCTCAGAAAAAGGATGGTACTCCTGATGGGTCTGGCTAGTGACAAGTTGAAGGCAGGTCAAGCTCTGGTGAAACATTGGTATGTTGGTATGACCAGAAAGCTTCCTTTATCAACTTCACACCTGGTCAGCAAGTCCTGATCATGAATCCCATAAGGCCTAGAGCTTTACAGGAAAAGTGTTCAGGTACTTACACTGTGGTGGAGCCCCTGGGTGAGGTCAACTATTTAGTGGACCTTGGAAGGCCTGTACAGGCTCCAAAAGTGTTTCATGTAAATAGGCTGAATGCTTTCATCCCAAGAGTTGAAATCACAGCACTGCTATTGGCTTCAGATGTTGAGGAAGAGAGTCTTAACCTCTCCCTGACCTTTTTCAAAGCTGTCCTTCAGATAGCTCCTTTGAGTGTGTCCGAGTGGCCCCTCACCTGACTTCTGATCAGCAGGCTGAGGTGAAAAGTTTGCTTAGGCAATTTCCCCCCCTGTTTTCTCAGTCCCCTGGCTTGACACCTTGGTGCAAACATAACATAGACACAGGAGACAGTGTACCTACCAAAAGTAGGGAATACAGGATGTCTGACAAGGTACGGTCTTACATTAAGACAGAGGTCAACAAAATGTTGGATCTTGGGATGATTGAACCCTCTAGTAGTCCTTGGTCCAGCCCTGTGGTTTTGGTTCCAAAAGCAGGTACTTCTGAATTGAGGTTCTGTTTGTATTACAGGGCTCTGAATGCTGTCACCAAGACAGATGCACACCCCTTGAAAACAGATGAGCTGGTGGATACCTTGGGTGCCTCCAAGTACCTCAGCACTTTTGGCCTCACTGCAGGCTATTGGCAAATAGCCCTTGCAGAACATGACAAGGAGAAGACAGCATTTTCAACTCCAGAGGGTCTTTACCAGTTCAGGGTAATGTCTTTTGGGTTGAAGAATGCACCTGCCACTTTCCAGAGGCTAGTGAATGATTTGTGTTTAATGGGTTGGATGAATTCTGTCTTGCATATCTGGATGATATAGCAGTTTTCAATGCCACCTGGGAAGATCATGTGAAACACCTTGGGATTGTGTGACAGGCTCTTCAGAAGGCCCACTTGAACATAAAGGCCAGTACAAGCCAGATTGGACAAGGCTCAGTGGTTTACCATGGGCATAAAGTAGGTGGAGGGAGGATACAGCCTCTACCCAGCAGTATAAGACTGGCCTACCCCAACTACACAAATCCAAGTGAGAGCCTTCGTAGGACTCACTGGTATTAAAGAAATGTCATAGCAGACTATGGCACCATAGCTGCCCCTCTGACTGCTCTCACCACTCCAAAGAAACCCAAGAAGGTACCTTGGACTGAAGAGTGTGAGAAGGCCTTCAATGGCTTGAAAGACTCCTTGTGCCAGGCCCCTGTTCTCAGGGCCCCTGATTACCAAAGACCTTTTGTTGTGCAGACAGATGCCTCTGACACTGGGATAGGGGCTGTACTATCACAAGTAGATGAGAAGGGTAATGAACACCCTGTTGTCTTCATTAGTCGCCAGCTTAAGGATAGAGAGCTCAGATGGTCCACATTAGAGAAAGAATGTTTCTCTGTTGTGTGGACCCTATGGAAGCTGAAGCCCTACCTCTATGGGACCCACTTCACTGCGCAAACTGACCATAAGCCCTTAAAGTGGCTAATGAACATGAAGGGAGATAATCCAAAGTTGCTTAGGTGGTCCATAAGTCTGCAAGGCTTTGACTTCACTATTGAGCATAGGCCAGGTGTCCAACATAGCAATGCTGATGGGTTGTCCAGAATGTTTAACCGACCTGATCAAGAACTCATCCAGGGGTGGATTAGTTCCCCCTGTCCTTAGTCTGGGAGGGGCGAGTGTTAGGAAAGATTTCATATTTGAATGTAATTTTCCCTCCATGTAGCAACCCCCAAACTTTTTGCTGCTGTTTTACACCCTGATCTAACCTTTGCTAGAGAAGCGCAGCCCTCTGCCGCACTCCTCTGGGCTTTCGCTTAATTCTTATGGGGAAACTGAAGACAGTCAGTACTGGGAGACTTTGTTTCCCTTAGTCCTTTCCTCATGTTGCAGCTTTTGTGCAACATGTAACAAGAGTGCAATGTAACTTACTTTACCGCACTCTTGGGTCTCTAGTCATTCCAAAGGCCCTAGAAACTCTCGCTGGACTTATTATGAACTGTGCAGGTGTGTCACGGCCAGGGCTGGTGGCAGCTATCATTTATCTTATGTTTTGAACCCTTTTTTTGCCATATAATCTGCGCTTACCGCATTTGGCATGAATAGGTGGTCTGGCTCCAAAATGGCCATGCCACGCGGTTCTTTGTCCTGTGCTTTGGCCATCTTGCCCCTTCACCTTCCCCAGGTCGAGCTGAGCTGGGTCAGTCCTTATTTGGTCATGCACTTTCCCGCAAAAGCCAAAGCTTTCGCGGGCTTCTGCATGCCTTGTGTGTGTGCCTCCAGGATGTAGGCTGGGATGTCTGTTCCCAATACACATCCTGGGTGCCAGAGAGTCTGGAGTGTCATGAATGCCTGGGACCACTGTGGTCTGTGATTGGTCCACATATGGAGTGAGTGTTTGTGAGCAGATCTCCCATTAGGTCCTCTCCATTTCGGCGCAAAGGGAACTTTGGATAAGAGGAGGCCGAAAACACCACTACCATGTCGATCTCCTGAGTTCACACCAAACAAAGGATAAGGAGCCAAGTATCCTGCAACAAGAAGCCGAGTCGAGGAACCGCTGGTGACCCGCTGGAAGATTTGGCACCCTGAGCCCGCTGTCGTTCTGCGAGACACAACTGCATCTGATCGTCCTAGAAGGTCAGCGAAGGCGCTTCGACCCATTGGAATAGTGGGACCAACTATTCTCGGCACCTTGATCAAACCCTGCAAGTAAGCCTCTTCAGAAGTGTCCCTGGGCCAACCAGTGGGCTGACCAGCTTACACAGGATGTTTGCTCTGTCACCACTGCCGTTTCGGGGAAGCCCTCGAAATTTGGCCTACTGCTAGCACTGTGTCCACGACACCCTCACACCGAATTTCGTACACTTGGCATTCCTAGGTCTGAAGTGAGACGAGTGCGCCCGGACCAAAGTAAACGTGGTTGCCGTGTTGCCCTGCTGTGGTAACGACCTGTGCACGTTCGCTGCATTTGTGACCCCCTCAACCCTGAATCCTGCTACCGCGGAATCTACACGGTGTCGAGATGTCCTGATTGTCGCATCCGAACCTGCCAGGAACGTGAACTGAACTGACGAAGTCTGGGTCTGCCTGCATCGGGGACCAGTGAGTAGTCCATACCCCAACCGGTGGCCCCTAGCGCATGAACCCATTTATTTTATACTGCTGTTGCGAAATAGCGGATCCATCCCACACTCTCACCCTGCCTCTGGCCGCAAGTGGATGTCTTTCTTGAGTAGTGGGGACCTGTTCTTCATAGCTTCATCACCTTCCTGAACTGTCAGAGACCCTTGACGAGACCCTATTTTGTCCATTGGCACAAGCGCGTGCCTGTACTATTGAGCATAAGGCTCCTCTCTTTGTCGGGTTTGGACTGCCTCCTAGTTAGGTGTATTTCTGATGTCGAACTGGGTCTAACGATTACTTGCACTGCCTGTTTTCCTCCCCATCTAGGTGGTCTACATATTTTGTGCTTGTAAATCCTTAGACCCCTCGGTCTTGTATATATATTGTATTTATGGTGATGTGTTGGTTTACTTTAGTATCATTGTGATTCTTTGCTATGGTCGATGTTACAAAGGCCTTGTAAAAAATGTGTCTATATTTTTAATTAACACTTGTCTGGAGTAATTTGTAAGTGTCCTTGCTTTGTGTGCTCATTGAGGTCTTTCAGTCACCCTCACGACCATGTCGGTATTCTGGCGGTAAATCCATCAGCATACCGGCAAAAGCCATTACAGTTTCCGGCACTCAGTCCGGTGGCATAAGTGTCTGGATAACGAGTGCTGGAGTGATGGTATAAATCCCAATTCAAAGAGTCACATAGGACTCCATGGGAGGATTTACCATAATTACCGGCAATACCAGTGCCGATAATAACAGCATTTTCTGATGTCAAGGTGCCTGCCTTACCTCCATATGTCTGCTGGAGGTAACTCAGGTGCCCCATGGCACACCTGTAGTTGACAGGTCAGGTAAAGTGCCGGTATACATTAATACTGGCACTTTAATACTGTACGACTTACAATGAGGTCAAATGTTTCTCTGACAAAGACATCCATTGGCTAAGACATGTCAAAGGATGTCTGACACTGACGGTAATACATAGTGAAATTGCCTCGGTGGTTAGATTGTTCTCCGGTGAGAAGGATACACTTGATTGCTTTACAATTGTGGTATCACATAAGAATTTGTCTGAGAGTCATCTTGCATGTGAATATCAAACTCTTTACCCACATAACTCATTGATCCAGATAAGTGCAACAACCAGCTGTTATAAGTAGCTGCCCCTACCATTGCCTATGATTTGACTACACTATCAGTGAATACTTCAGACTATATAACAGTTATGATTCCTAATAAGGGTGAAACCGGGTATGTAGTTGTCTGCAGCCTTGAGAAATGCCTGTCTTGGGTTGATTAAGCTATGTATAAAGTAGCACTACCCTGTAATATAAAGACAAATTTCTGGAGCAAAAGGCTTGCCTTTGGATTAGTTTACATACCCACCATGCGGTGTTGATGTGGCTCTGAGGTGTGTAAAGAAGGCATGGTATCAAAGTAAGACAGACACACACTTCAAGGGTGTTTATTGAACTTTATCAGCCTGGCTTCAATCCTTCTTTCACCTTTAGCCTCCCTCTGCGGGCTCAGATCAACTTACATTTTTAGGCATCCCTCAGTCGGGTTCACATTTGCCACAATAATCTTCTTGGGTGTGTTACTTTTCACCCCGGATCCCCCTCTTACGGGCTCAGACACCTTTTCAACAATTAGTTCCCCTTGGCCGGGCTCAGATCAATTTCAATTTAAGACTTTTGAATGTGCACTGGATTTAACATAACCCGCTGCAGGACCACTTCAATTTCACAGTTCAATCATCATTCCCCATTCAAGGGTGGGGGGGACCAAACAGAGACCTTTGAGTGAGCACCCACTTGCTGCTGTGCACTCTGTATCTGGTACCTATCTTGTTTTCACAAATTTCAATTGTATTCAAGTTCTCTTTCTTCATACAATGTTGCCGTTTGAAACTTTGAGAATAGCACAGTCCAGTCAGCTAGCAGTTTCTCCAACTCACCAGCTGTGCTGAACTTGTTGGCGTTGCTTTGCTCTATGAGTGAAGGACAGTAATACAGTGGCAATCCCTTCTCCCCGCCTTAGCAATCAACACGGGAGGGCTGCATGTACCTTTCACACATGCTACACCATTCGTCAGCTGCAATCCCGGGTTTTAAGTTTCTTTTCCTTGAGGCTTCTTGAAAGTCGCAGTACTGGGTTGAAAAGGGCAAGGGCTATTCCTTCCTTGTCGTCCTCTCCGATATCGCTGCCGTTCTCCTCAGTTTAAACTGCCATTTCTGAATTGCTGCTTCCTCGTGCATTTTGCCTTGCTCAGAGTGTGCTTTCATGCTCCGCTTTTTATCTGTGTGGGGAAGTGTGATGGAAGTCAGGTGTGTTTAATTATCAGTAATAGCCTAACTCTGCCTGAACCTTGTGTTGGTATATGTCAGGTATACGGCTCTGGTGTTAGTCCGTTGTGGTTAACGATGAATTGTCCATGAAAAAGTGTTTGTGTCGGAAAAGGAAGCAGGGTGGGTGAGTTCCTAGGTATCCTACCTGGGAGGATGGGGAAAAGTGTTACACGGAAGGGGATACCACGTTTCACCCTTCAGTGTCCACTTCCACTCCCCGAAGACCCGCCCATCCAGTTGATCCTGCCGCACTGGTCCACTCAGGAACTGGATCCAATAGCAACTGCTGTGTCCTGGCCACCTGGATGACAGATACCCGGGAACTAGCGAGAGAGACTCCTTCAGGTTTCTCACAGCTGGTACTGTGTCATATGTAACTTGGCTCACATGGATTATTCTACTTTCCAATTCATGAAATAGTTTATATTTTCAATAATTGAATATATAAGATCAAGATCATCATTTTTCAGGGTCTTAATCTTAGTTATGCATCAGTGAACCAAGACTTGTACACCCTTTGTATTTAAAGATTAAGGCCTGTATGTCCGTAGAAATATTGAAATGCATGGTGTGTAAGTCGCTCAGTTAAAGGTGTTCTATTGAAAGTAAAACGCTCTCACTGGTCACTTTTTACAAAGATCTATTCCCATGCTAGACAAAAATGCTGGACTTTCATAGAAAGTTTATAATGGGCTTGTTCTACCTTCTTGCCACCATCTTGGAATTGTACAGGGCATACAAGCATTGATTCTCACATTCAAATGTAAGAGTTAGACTGTTAAAATCTATGACCTCGATCTTCTTTATTAAATTATTGAAATTAGAAACTAGTTTATGAATCGGAAACTTAATTAATGAACTCAATAATTAGTCCATCAGAAAGAAAGACAAATATCTTCAAAAATGTATTTTCACAGTAGGTTAGAATGTAAAAGAAAATTGAGATTTGTCATGATTTATTATTACTTATTTCACAGCAAATTATGAACGAAATACATTGCAGAACAAGTAAGTAGATCACACTATTACTAATTGAATATACAAATAATAGTGTTTTGTGTTACTATAGAATTGATAAACATTACATTTTGGTACAATCACAAATATATGCAGCTTTACACATCAAGGGAGAGTTTCGATAAGTGCTGATTAAAAACATATGAGAAGAGTTGTGGAAAATTCATCTTTAATGAAAGTATGGTAGTAGGGCAGAGCGGCTGTTGGATGGGCTGTTGCCCTGCTTTTTCCCAGCTTGTCACTCTTCTTGGCTGAAGAGCAGAAAAGGGCTCAATGGCTCCGCAATTTGTTATCTATATCCGTCACCATCTGTATTCAAATCATCCACATTGAGACTCAGAAATGTTTGGGCTGAGGAAAGAGTGTGGGTCCTATAGTCTGGGCACTCGGTTGACGTGAGGTGGCAGACTCTGTAGTGCTGTGCGGAGCAGTAATTTGCCCATCAACGGAGGTGGCTCCTGTGCTCCTGTGTTGATTGGTGATTCGAGCCCAGGTGAGCCAAGGCGAACCCCTGCTCAACTTCTAAACTTCTGTTTGTGCTTTTTCTTTTTTGTATTGTCAAACTCTGGAGCTGCTGTGATTATTATGACTTGCTGACAGCATCCTAGCTCTATGTTACATGGTAAATCCAGACCCAGAGCTGCCAGATATGTGCTCCTGAGTTCACGAACTGGGTTCAATACACGCTCAATGCCCAGTGTTCAGACTCTACTCCGTGCACCTCTAGAAGTGTACTTATACATGTCACATTTGGCACAATAACTTTATCAGAGAGGTGTCTTCAAGTGCTCTGAGCGCTCAGCTGGAACCTAACTGGCACACAGCCTATAACCATCGTTTTTCTGGGGCCAACACTACCTTAGAGAGGCTACAACTGCAATTGCATTGTGTGAATAGATGTTACTGTCCTGTTTCGTATGGTAGTGAAGTTTACCATACAAAAGGCTACTGGGGAACAGAGGGACAAACCTGGAAAGAAACCAAAAAAGGCAGTGGGCCAGAAGTTGTCAACTAATCCCAAGCAGGTGCCTAAATGTACGGTTCCTAACTCATTGGACACTTACCTCAGACAAGCTGCTGGCAAGCTGGATGAACAAATCCTGTCAGTGGAACATGCTTTATCTGAAAAGAGATCAGCCTCATCAGACAATATGCTTTGCAATGAACAGAAAAAACAGCCCACACCAGCTGCTTGCCTCCTCACCCCTGCCTTCTGCACTAATGAACTCACAGAAGGATCCGTCAGCTGGTCATGTGGTGGGTGCCCTGCTGATACTATGTTCTGATCCCGTTCCAGTGGCAATACCAACCATATTCACTCTCAAAGGACAAATAGGTGGACCTATGAGGGCCAAAGAGAGCTGTGACTCAATTTTGAATCTTCAACAGGCATCATCCCCCTCAGGTCTATGCCCTAATGTGACCTCAAATGATTCAAGTGATTCTCAGGAACTTATGTTCTGTACCAGGATATGATATGATATGATATGATAGGTTATTTATAACATACTTAATACCCAGAGGTTTCGAAGCACGGACCCGGGATTCAAACCTGTGTTGTCCGTGTCGTCTTGCTTTCAAGGTGAGCACGTTGCTGCTGAGCTATCCTCCCAAGAGGATGGATGCTTTTTTTATGAATGAGACCCTGGCACATATGGTGGATTTGCAGGGAAAAGTGCAATCAATGATATACATAATTGGCAATTTCAAGTCCAATGTGTCTAATTCCATATCAATAATGGACAATCTCATAGATCACATAAAAAAGATATATCTGCTATCTAATCCACCTCTACTCCAGATCAACATTGCAGTGTTCCTAGAGTATAGAGCCTATTGTAAAACCTTGTCAAGGATACCAGCCTAATATTATGATGGAAGGGGCAATACCTGTAGAGGCTAAGCGAGCCATGTGTTTGAACAGCATAGCCGAGATATATACCCATTCTAGCAAGTCGAGTGCCTCGAGTGGCCAAGGTAATTAAACCTCCACCGTAAAATCTGTTAACTTTTTGGCAAGTTTGAGGACAGCAGAGCCTGGGTGGGTGCTAAATCTACCTCCTGTGGCACTGGTAGGGGTAATTGTCAATGTGACTTGTTCTCAGACAGAACACTTAGGATCAGCATTTTCTTTGATAATCAAGGTAACCCATTGTATAAATACCAACGTGGCTGCACCCACCATAAACCCTCAGTGCATTAGAGTGTCGAGAAGGACATCCTGGGTGGGGAAGACTCTTAATTATTTTAAATGGGATTGCATGGTGTCTCATTCTCTAACTATCATATTGCTTGCCATGACGTGTATTCCAACCTAGGAGGCCAGCCCGAAACTTGCTACTGCATATGTTACCCATGGAATATGTCTATCCTCCAGAGGTCTATTTGCCCCAGGGTTGTTTAGGGGGTTCTCAACACACCACAGCACCATCAGCATCAATGAGCACAACAGGCATTTATAATCCTATGGTTTTATTGACACTGTGCACAGGTACCCATTATCAACTGTTTAGATTGCATAAGCACCTTGGAGGAGATGGACTGACTAGGCCATAATCTAACCATTTATGCGGCAGAATGACCTCGGGTTAAACTGAGAAATCTCCAGACATGAGGTGTTCTCCCGCAATGACTGACCACTCCGTGGAGCAGGTAACAATTCCAGTTGGACAGGCGAGTTGGCACAACGTAGAATTCAGGAGAACAAAGAAGTCTCTGATTGAGTCACTGAAAGGATCAGAGACAAATGCACATGTGTTTTGTGAAGCTAGAGCAAACTTCAAGCAAGTAGTCGATAAGTGGAAAAAAGAGCTTGGCAGGGTGGCCTGGGAAGAGCTGGTGGAGGCTCCAAAACTAATAACAGCAAGACGTTCTGGAAGTTAGTATCACTGGGCCCGAGGCATAACATATCATGCTAGGGGCTAGAGAAACAATGTCTCTAATGGTAATTGGATTGCTTTTTTTTTTTTTACCCTCTTTAATCCAGCAGACTAAAAGCTGAGGAATCCCCCTTTACCGGCACACAAGTATTTCTTGAAGCGACTCAGTGTAAGCAGAGAGTGAAACAGTTTTAATTCTCACTTCTAGAAGTTACAGAACAATTGGGCATCAAAAGCCTGGTCCCTCACCAGATGGCATCACGACAGATTTATTTGAAGAGGATGTATGGCTTTGGACACGAATACTTACGGCTTGTTTTAATGTCTTGTGCATGGCAGAACAATTTCCCAGTTCTTGGAAAAATGTGGTAATACAGCGAATTTACAGGAAAGGCCCAAGAGATGCCCTGGCTGCTTATAGACCAATATCGCTTCTTGACTCTATTTAAAATATTTGGTAGAGCCCTGCTGGGTAAAATTGAATTTTGGGTCAATTCTTTAGGTATACTATTAGATATTCCGTCCATGCCTGGGTTCCAGCAAACACATTTTTAATCTCTGTCCAATTGTGGCTAACTCAATTCATGTAAGGTAGGGACAACTATACCTTGCCTTTATGGATCTGAGCACAGCCTTTGACAAGGTGAACAGGAAAAAACCTGTGGGCTGTGCTTGGGTCTCACAGTCGGCTGACAGAGATAGGTTATTTGCTGGCTACTTTGCATGAAAATACCCAAACCTGTGGGAGGAGCGGAACCGATCAGTATTGTACATATTACTTTCAAGTAAGGGCTGGTGTGTACCAGGAGTGCAAAATGGCCCCTGGGTTGTTCTCTTTGTATATCACTGGCGCATGTTTCCCCAGATATCTCGAGAATGGGAGAAATATTATTCCCAGTGTTAGACTAAGCCGATGATACGGTCCACAGGAACATATCACAGCGTACACAGATTTCATAACATCATTAGATCTGAAGGTAAATGCCACTAAATTGGCAGTAATGACCGGTCAAACCTCGAGAAAGATTCCCATGATGGTAGCTTGTCAAGCTATGGTTTTACAAATCTCGAAGTCTATGTTGTTGACTACCTGGGGATCCGTATAACTCCCAATTTGAAATCAGCAGCGCATATAATCAAACAAGGATCTAGTTTCACGCAAGCATATTGGTGTGGTCTGGAGATTTATGACCTTGTCTAATTCAAAGCTTCTGGATCTGAAAAAGATGATTCATGGCAGCAAAGCAGGCGTAGTGACTAAACATGGAGCCACACTGTGGGGATGCAGGAATACACAGGCAATTGCGATAACTGCAAAATAACGTTTTAAAAACAATTCTGATTCTTCCGCAATCATCTCAAAATTATGATGTTGATCGAGAATTAGGTATGCCATAATTGGAAAATGAAATGGCAGTTTAGCTAGCTTTGAATTGGCTTTGGTTGTGGGCCAATCCTAAAGCAGTCATGACACATTTTTTACTTAATCATGCATTAGGCAAGAGGGGTTCAATCGAAGTTTCATGTCAGGTAGCAGCTGAAAAAAATTGAATGCAGAACATTATTTGTTTAACACCATTTTGATTAGTAGAACAGTGGCTGCTCGCCTAAAAGTGCAGCTGTAAAGATATAAGGATGAGACGGAATCCATTGAAATCCTGAAGGGTGTAAATAGAAGCTTGTTCATTATCTCGTACGATGCAATGCAAAAGTATTTACTATGGGCAAACATCCCAGTAGAAAGAATCCTTCTCACATGAGCAAGAATGAATTGCCTCCCGCTAAGAAAACCATTATCTCACAGGTCAAACGGTAGGGAGGAGAAGGGGTTCCATTTTTGCTGTAATGAACAATAGGATCTTTTGGATGTTTTTTTTTTTTTTTTTTGCCCAGTGTTCAGAGATATTAGAGTAATGACACTGGTGCCATTCCTAAGAGACAGTCTGTGCCTTGTCGGCCAGCACTATTATCTTTATTGTGGCCAGAAAGCCTCCTGTTGAACTGGTCATTATTACAGTTCCTAAAGCAAGCTTTAGCTAGACAGAGATTTTTTAATAAAAATAAACTGTGCTTGCTTCTGGCAATAAGCTTTATCTTTCTGGTAAGGAAGGAATATACAACGGATACCCTTTTTAAATAATGGAATTGACCATGGCAAATTGTGCATATCAGACATAGTTTGACATTCATTTCGATCTTCCTATACATTATGAGTAGTGTGATTATTGGTTCATAAGTCGTTTGATTCTTTTTATATGGTTGTTTGAGTGTATTATATTGTGATCTTTATATGTCACTCTGACCACATATCTGCAACCAGGCGAGATGCAAACTGGATTCTCTTCAATGCCTACGTCGAATTTCAAACTCTCACTATCGCACACCGATGTATCTACAAAGAGTCCCGCTCTACCACAACAACAGTATTGCCCTGAATCCCATGTGCATCCCCTACGATCTGCAGCCAACCTCACCCGCCTCACCTCTAGCTTCAATAGCACAAAAACAGGGGACACAAGCTTCTGCGACACAGCGTCCACTATCTGTAAATCTCTACCACCCAACCTCAGAAACGAGCGCTCCTATACAACCTTTAAGAAACTGGTGAAAACTTGGCTGCTCAACAAATATGATTAATGTTGTATATTGCATTCTATGCTTTCCTAACATTGTACAAATGCTGTGATACACTCAGGTCTGGGTGTTACAAAAATGTAATAAATAAAGAAATATATAAATTGTGTGTAATGAGTGGATTGTGAACACTGTTTAATGATTTTATATGACACTGGGTCCTCGAAACAAACCTTGAGTGATTGATTGTAGGGTAGCTGAGTGAACAAACTACACTGATTTGCACATTAGTAATAAACTTCTCTAATAAGGACAAATATATACACATATATATATATTTAAAAAAGAAGATTCTTTTGCACTTATACAAAAAGAAAACATCGAAATGCACTCCCAAAAGCAGCACAGAAACGCTGTGAAGGCTTCCATCAAAGATGTAGGGACACCAAAGGAATTCCAGACAAACGTCTTCCTTTATTTGTAGTTTGTCACATAACAAGGAAAGTGGCAGAAAAAATACGTGTTTCGTGGTGCACACACCGCTTGATCACGTTAGGAAATTATACATTGTAGAGGTGACTTTAAAAGAACACAGCAGTCTCTTTGGTTACACCCTGTGATAGAGTGTCTCATTGTAAAGCGTGGTACTATTCTTAACAAGAGTGGCATACATCTTACAGTGTGTAAAGGTAAGCATAGTTCCAATGTTGAACTGATATATAAGGTTCACACAGTTAAACATGCAAGGCAGTTTGATTAAGAACAAGGTGTAGACTAATCGTCACATACTCTTATATAAACAAGTGTGTTTAGTACATGATGTGCCACAAAAGACAGTCTCAGTGGCCCTCGGCGCTAAACCATGGTGCTATTAGCACCATGGTCCATGCCGGAGTCCGCCACGGAGAAAGGGGGAATTACCACCCCATTCCAAGGTTGGCGGGGCGGTAATTCCCCCTTTCCCCATGGCCTTTCCCCATTCCCATTTTTGCCCCATAGGGCTCAATGGGAATGGGGAAGGCGGCAACTACGGTACCGCAAATTGCGGTACGGTAATTGCCATCAACGTCCCTCTGCGGGTCCCTACGTTCAGGTCGGGTCCCGCAAAGGGACCTCGTAGTAAGGCGCTAAGGGGTTAATGGCGCTGCAGCCTATTACGGCACCGTTAACCCCTTAGCGCCAGGGTCGTAATGACCCCCAGTATAAGCAACGACCGCTGATATGCAAAGTTAAATATAGCCATGAGCATTTTTAAACACAAATAATGTAGCAAGTCATAGTGAATTTAATAGTTGTACTTAATCTAAATTGTTAAAGGCTGTTAATAGTGCTTTCGCAAAAATGCCTTTGCCACATGCTAAGTAACTTCATATATTAGAATATATGCCTACTTCTGCCTTTTAGTCACAGTACTGGTCGCTGCAGTGACCCATTATGTGATCTGAGCAAGCTAATTATATAGCCTGTTACAATGTGCAAAAATGCAAAATTGCAAAAACCGTGGAAATAGACAAGGACCCTATTATGCGTGAGTAAATAAAGTGCATAGTGCATGTAAACTTCTTTACTGTAAACATTACGTCTTGTGCAAATGAGCAAAGCAGCAATTGGCTGGAATGTGTTGTTTCCAACATAAATAGCCTACAACAGAGATAAAGTGCAAAGTGCTAGGGTGTTATACTGTTACCACCTATATGCTAAAGTGGCTAATGCATGTAAAAATCTCACATATGTGCAAGGATCTATGAAAGAATATGGGTTAATAATGTACTATGCAACGTCCTCTAAAGCTTGTATGAAATACCTAAAAATAGACTGCCGGTCTGGTTATATCATCAAAAGATTAAAAGGAGAACTGCCGTGGATGTCTAAATACGTTCAACTATGGAACACTCCTATTGGAACATATGGAAAAAATGGTGAAAAGAGAAAAGCCTCTTAATCTAAAAAGCTGTACGATCTATACCACCATAAATGACAGGGGTGCTACAGGGATTCTAGTGTGTGGCTTATGCATTTAAACCTACCTGAAGTGTAAGCAATATGGTACCCCCATGCATAATAGAAAAACAAACAAACCCACTAAAAAGCACACGTTCCTGTTGTGACCAACACATTTAAAGGCTACGATGTGTACAAGACAAAACTATGTTCTCTCTGAAGAAGCAATGTAAGTATAAACAGAAAGAAAAGTCACAGGGAAAAGAAAAAGAAAAAAAGCAAACACAGAAAACTGACTCTAAGACCCCCATAAGTTCACACTTAAAACTCTTAACACTAAATGTGTTGCTGAGACTTGGTCTATCAGAATTGGACAATTATGTAAATCAGGAACTCGGGTTCAACCACTAGAGGCAGAAAATATATGAAATTCTTAGTAATCCTTCCACAGATTCTAGGTTCCCAAAAAGTATATAATTCTTCATCCAAATTGTGGCTTTTGGGTTTTTATGTTTACAATTCCAAGATGCATTTAGTTTCCAAGTGTCTAAGCATCAGTTCTCTGTTGCCTTACCTAGGGTGTTTAGGAACTGTGTATATTCCAAAATATGAAAAACCATCTAGTTTACCATCATGAACTAATTTAAAATGAAGTGCCATAGGATACATTGGATCTGCTTGTTTAATAGCGCGGATATGTTGGAGCACACATAGCTTCAATTTGCCTATTGTGCTCCCAACATACCACTTGTCACAAGGACAAACAAGCGTGTAAACCACAAACTCGATGTCACATGTGATGCTGATCCTATCAAGATGTTTTTGGCCAAAACGGGATGTACATAGTTCAAAGTGTCTCTGGCATATTGCCAGGCTTTACATTTCTTACACTTGTAAATGCCTGAGATTGGTGTTTTAAGCCAGGTTTGGCTTGTAGACATTATCAATGGATTCAGAAAATTGGAGACCAGATTATCTTTAAGTGAAACAGAACGTTGGAACATAATATTCATTCTGTCACCTAATGCTCCTACCACATGTTCATCCAGATGTAAAACATGCCAATGCTTACACATGACCTGCTGTATATGCTATTACGCCTTGCCATAAGTGAGAATAAGGCATGTCTCACCACTAGATGTTTCTGTAAATGGCACTACTTTGGATACCCGAGGGTTCATAGCGCTATATATAAATGCTAAATTACTATCATGATATGCTCTTTCAAGTATTTTCTTGGTATATCCATGTTGTTTAAATTTGAAGGCCACGTGTGTGCATTCTGCGTCGAAAGTCTCCATCTATAAAGTTCTGTAACAATTTCATCCTGAGCCACTTTAATAAGAATATAAAGGAAGATGATCGCAGTCTTGTTATGACTCTCTGTGAATGGAAGATTTAACTCATTGCTGTTTAATTTGTAGACGAAGTCCAGCCATTTAGAACTTGTTCCATCCCATATGATGAATAAATCATCAATGTGTCGCAGCCATAATATAATTTTGGCTGTGTAACAATTGTTATCTGGTCGCTAAACTACACATTTTTCCCACCAGCCCATGAACAAGTTGGTGTAGGGCGGATCAAATGTAGTACCCATGGCTGTACCTTGGAGCTGCACATAAAATTATCTGTTGAACAGGAAACAATTATTTGTCAGATAAAGATGGATCATGTCCAATATCATTTTGCTGTGTGATAGAAAGTTCATGGACCGAGTGTGGAGAAAATGTTCACATGCTCGTAATCCATCAGACTGTTTGATGGAAGTGTAAAGGGATACCGCATCTAAGGTTGTGAGCAAGTAAGTCGTCTCCCAAGTGATGGAATCAATTTTGTTCAGGAAGTCATTGGTATCTCTTAAATAAGATGGAAGTGTAGTCACAAAGGACACCAAGGTCTCATCCACAAATGTTGAGGTGTTTATATATGCAGTAGCGGCCCTGTAGTTATGGGCGGTATCCAGTCATTATTTCGAATGCAATAATTTCGAAAGACAAAATGTCGAAATTATTTATTCGAAAACAAAAATGTCGAAATACAAAAATGTCGAATTTTTTTCGATTTTTTTTCGATTTTTCGAATTGAATTTAATACAAGGTAAGTGTTTAAATGTGTTTTATTATTATTTCTAAACATCTTTTATTATGTTTTCTTTAATAGTAACAGCATTAAAAATCTTGAATAAAAATAGCAATTAAATAGCATGTACTATGTATTATTCTAAATAAAATAGTAGTTAAATAAATATATATATAATGTAAACTGCAATTTTAAATAAATAATTAACAATTGCAAACTGTAACGCTAAACATTTAGTATATTTTTTCGTCAATAGATGGCGCTATTGTTTTAGAAATGAGAGATTGTCCATTTGTTTACATATGGTAATAGCATGCTACGTGAGGTTGCGTTGCGCTACGTATACGTAGGCGCCATTTTTAAAGTTCATTTTCGCCGCGGTTTCATCGTGTTCGGGTCTCCCTGCGTTCCTGTGGATTTTTTTTTGGATCTTCGATTTTTTTTTACCCCTTCAAATGGATGCAATGTGTTTTTTTTTTCTGGATTCGATGGATGTTCTGCTTGGATCGAGGATTTTTTCGCAAGGACTTTCTTTGGACGTTTATATTGTACTTTCTGGATTCGATGGATGTTTCGGTCGGACCGTGGATTTTTTTGCAAGGATTTTCTTGGGACGTTTATATTTTTTTTCCTGGATTCGTTGGATGTTTTCGTTGGATCGTGGATTTTTTAGCAAGGACTTTCTTGGGACGTTTATGTTTTACTTTCCTGGATTTCACTCTTTTGGATCGCAATCGTGGATTTATCGTTGGATGGTGTTTTTCATTGTGTTACTTTTTGCATTTTAGGTTCATTTGATGTTGCTTCGTGGTGATTTTTACTTTTACTGTTTTTCCCTGGAATTCTCATGGTGGAATGGATATTTCGCAAAAAACGTGAGTATTTTTAACATTTTAAATTGTAAGCTATTGAATCAAGGTAATTGTCTTTGTCATGTTCATTAAAATTTCGTACTATTTGCTCTAGGCGTTGTTCATAGTCTCTGTATTTTTTCTTTTTTACCTCTGTGCTTGCTAGTGAAATTGCTTGAGAGATTCGAAATTCCTGATGTGATTGTTCATGATTCAATTCCTTCAAAAAATGCCACAAATTGGGATTACTTGTGTTGAACGTTTTGTTAATACGGCTGTGCCATCCCTCAAGTGCATTGTTCGTCCTAGGTCGCCCTTCCAAGGTTGCATTGTAACAATTCCACAAATTTATAGCATATTTCGGTCTTCTTCTGGTTCCATTTCTTGTTAGTTGTCCAATCCATGTATTTTCCATATAATCTAAAAGGTCTGCATTTTCTTCTTCATGATTTTTAAAATAGTCAGTGTCAATCAAATGTTCATAGAAATTTATAACCTGATTTTCTTTCACAAATGCCAATCCGAATATTTTTTTTACGTGATGTTGAAATATGCTGTCCTCTGTGTATTTGCTACTTAGTCCAATTTTTTGTAGTTTTTTCCATATCGACTGAGTAAAATGAAAGAAGCAGCCTTGTATGTTAGAATCAGGGTATATTGAAGAAAATGCCTTAATCTGCGCTAATTCAAAATCCATGATTATGCTTGTTGGTTTAGAATTGGGTACAGTGTCCTTTATTTTGTTTAACATGATTCTGTAGGTTTCCTCATTTTTTTTGGGCATTAAAACATAAACAAGTGGAATCAGTTTATTATTTATTGTTCCATGTATCGAATATAATTGTTGGAAGGGGTTTGGGCAGGCTTTGAAAGTTGCATCACCTTGCCACTGGGCACTTTCACTCAGATGCTTTAAATTGGTTTCAGTAGAAAATATCAACATTTTTTCGTCTCGTACATCAACTGTGGCATGGTGGAACTTTTCTCCTTTAGCTGTCACTGCAAACGCTTCTGGTATGTCTATTTCATTGTATGTTGTAGGTGCCGGTGGTAGATTTTCTTTTTGTTGCTTTGTGCGATTTACTGTGCGTTGCATATCTTTTTCGCTAGGCATCTGTGCAGATATGTGTGTGGGTAACGTGTCACATACCGTCGATATGACCAATCTGCTTGCTTGACCGGGGTTTTCTGTTGCCTTTCTTTTGAGCTCTTGGAGAGTCTGTTTTATTTCTATTTTTGTTTTGTCCGGTAGATGATTGTGTTCCCCCTTTATTTTCGTATTGGCACTGGCAACTATAACACGCGCGGCACATTTTGACCGCCCATATTCGATGCACTTCCAGTACGAGCGGTCATTTTTCTCCAATTCTTTATTATAAATGTATCCGTTCCATATCAGCTGTTTTCCGCCTTTTTGTGAGGTTATGTACTCAACCCTTTCTGTCATGTTCAATCTAAAGTAACAGAAAAAAACGATTTACTATCTTTTCCATACACTAATAATAATATATTTTACAATTTAAATATCGTGTCACATAATTTTTTTTATATTACCTTATTGTTTGCCTGACGTAGCCGAATCGAATATACTTCAGTTTGCTCTGACTCTGGTTCTGTCAGCTAATGACAGTTGTCCACAACCGTCATCTGTCCCTTTGGTGTTTAGGCAAGGTTCTTTACTCGTGGGTGTCACACATTGGTTTAACCCCTATGACCCTTGATTCTATGTGGTATTCGTTAGTCATAATGTACTTTATTTTCAGATTGGCAAACTGTTATGTTTGGTGGTGGAGAGGGTGGTGGGAGAGTTTCGGCGTAGAGGTAACGGGGGGTTGGGGGGGTAACCCCCCCATAAAAATGGACGATTAGTATCACCTCACTTCGCTCTGTTAGTATTATCGTTCGACTTTTTTTTCGACATTTTTGTTTCGACTATTTGACTTTTTCTATTATATATATATAAATTCGACATTTTTGTTTTCGACATTTTTTTTCGACATTTTTGTATTTCGGTATTATTTTTTCGACATTATGACTATGAACCGTTATGGGCATGTTGCTCAACTCATAGAAAGAGCAATTTGTGGGCTGCTTATAATTTTGCCCCCCCAGACAAATCCTCACCAAACTTCGCACAAAAAAAGTATATGCCCCACAGAGAATGATTCTTTAAAGTTAGGTGGGGTTTCGTCCAGGGGGGCAAAGTTATAGGGGGGTCCCAAAATTGTGAAAATCCTCATAAACACAACGGAAAACACATTTTTCTTATCCCTACTGCCCAAACCGCTGGACGGATTTTTACTAGATTTGCACTAGGAGCAGTAGCTTGGTCAAGGAAGTGGGCTTTTGAAAATGTTGTGTAAATCCATCCAGTAGTATTTTTTTTAAAAGGCCAAAAAGCAGGTACAAAAAGAATAGTCATATCTGTTTTCGGTCCGCAGACTCATTTCCTGATTCGGGGTCCATGAACATATCTGGACCAATCAGAGGGCGGTGAGATGTCCGCAGACATCATTCATGCCTGCTGATTGGATGGTGAAAAATATGAGGTGCGTCATATTTTTTTAAACGGTCCCCATGCTGGATCCGCTCCTTTCTTAGGTTTCCTATATGTTCATATCTTTTTAGTATTGTTTTCTTTCAGATGTTGTAGGGCTTGTCTAACTTTGTTTAAGTCGACTAGTTGTTGCCATTTTTGTTGTCCAATTAACTACTACAATCAAATATTTATCTATTGTCTGTTGTACTCCTAGATTTCCTACATTTTCTTTAAGATCTAATGGCAAATATACTACTTTGCCACTGATGCCTTTTAATAACTCAGATGGAGGCAATGTGTCTGTTTTTGAATGAAGGAGCATTATAGATTGAAATGGGTGTACTGTTTGGATTATAATGCTCTCATACAAGTTAAGTTGTTGCAGAGCCTTTATAAGTGGGAATATTTCTAAGTTATTAGTGATAGCACGTGGTGGCATTTGGTTATTGTCAAGCTTTGTATTGCAGTGCTTGCAAACTACTGAGGAGTCAGTTGTTTTGTATTTATTTTTCTGCTGTTAGATATGAAGCTAATTGGAACTGTTGGGATTCCTTTTGTCCTATATTTTGTAAACCATATCTACTATTTGTGTGCTTTTTTTTTTAAACTTTGGTTTTATTAACATTTTCTCAAAAAAACTTTAGGGCACCAAGCATATTCACAAGAAATCAAGTGACAGGCCCGGAGGCCTCCCCCCCCACCCCCACCACCCCAATACAATCCCACCCCTCTAACAAAAAATCCCCCTTCTCGGGGCTTTGTGATGCAAGCTCTATTAGTCTGGAGCTTGGGAGCGAGCATGAGCGTTGACTTCTAGTATGGCTGTATTCCGTCTGCCGATTCCCGGGCCATGGGCGCCCAAACCATTCCCAATTCCACGCTACGGATCAATGGACATCCCATCCCCAGGTCTGTTGCACCCCGTACCAGTTCGCTTGGAAGGAGGCCGAGACATTGTTTACCATTGCCGTCAGTTTGTCCATCAAGAACATATTTTTGACCTTCTGTAGCCATTCTACCTTGGAGGGAGTTTCTGGGCTCTTCCACTTTTGGGCGAGGGCAACCCTTCCCGCTCGTAGCATTGTTTCCCACATTCTAGGGTACCTCAATGTGTCCGTGTCCTCTGGGGGGAGGCCCAGCAGCATAGTCAGAGGGTTCTGGGGGAGCAATTCCTCAGAGATTTCAGCGATCCAGCCCCTTTCCTCCTCCCAATATACCTGTACCTTCGGGCAGTGCCACCACATGTGTGCCCTCGAACCAACCTGGTCGCAACCCCTTGGGCATGCTGGGGCTACACCTGGGAACATTTTTTGACAACTTTGCAGGGTCTCTGTGCCATCCCTGGAGGATTTTAAAGTTATGTTCCATATCCGCGGTAAATAAGTTCCCGTGGAAGGCTATTTTAAATATCCTGGATCAGGCGTCCTCCGAGATCTCTTCCCCTGCCAGCTCGTTTCAAAAAGAGCGGAACCGCCTCCTCTCCCCCAAATTGACAGTGTTCAAAATTTTATACATCCCTGAAACCGCCCCCTTCCTAGAGGACGCTGTATCAAGAAACTTCTCAAAGGGGGTCAGTTGTCTCTTCAAATCTTGGCCCCAGGCCTGGTCACATAGGATGCCCTTCAAGCGGAGATATTCAAAAATGGATAGTGACCCCTGACCAAGAGCATCCCTCAATTCCTCGTATGGTAGGAATTCTCCTTCCCTGAACATCTGCCCTGCCCATTCCATCCCCGAGTCGGACCAGGACTGTGCACAGCGGAACCCCCTACTGCCCAGCTTGAGGGGTTGGCCCCATAGAGAGGACATCGGGGATGGGTATCCATGTCCTCCAGATAGGACCAGTATGTGCCCAGCCCCTCTTTCATATGCTCCAGGAGGACACGCAACTGGGCGGCACGATAGTAAAGCTGGAAATCTGGCAGCCCAAACCCTCCCTCCTCCCTAGGTAAAGTCAAGACAGTTCTTGCGGTTCTCAGTGTCCTACCCTGCCATATAAACTCACGGACCGCTTTCTGGAGGACCCTGAAGGTTTGGTCAGGGACGACCGCGGGAAGAGAGGTAAAGAGATACAATAACCATGGAAGAATGTTCATCTTGACAGCCGTCATGCGACCATACCAGGACAGAATCATGGAGCCCCATCTCCTCAGGTCTGCCGTAATCCCCACCATCACAGGGTCGTAATTCATAGGGGCAAGATTGGAAAGGTCCCTGGGGAGGAGGACACCTAGGTATCGGATAGCGATTTTCCCCACTGTTATCCCCTCCAACCTGTCCAGGGAGTCCAAGCCCGGGTCTAGTGTTCTCATGGGGAGGAGGACCGATTTGGATGCGTTAATTTTGAGCCCCGAGAAGCGCCCAAATGTGGCCATCAGAGACAAGAGGGGGGGAAGCGAGAGCCGCGGGTCCACCAGGTAGGCCAGGATATCATCTGCAAACAAGGATAGCTTAAATTCCACCTCCCCTCTCTTAATCCCCTTGATATCTCTATGAGCTCTGACTGCGATGGCCAGGGGTTCCATTGCAAGAACGTAGATTAGGGGGGAAAGCGGACATCCCTGCCTGGTTCCCCGCGAGAGGGAGAACGGGTCCGATAGCCTGCCATTCACCTGAACCCTAGCCTTCGGGGCCCTGTATAGTGCAGCCACCCAGTCCTGGATCTGTGGCCCAAAGCCCATTCTCTGGAGGGTGAGTGCCATGAATCTCCATTCGACCCTGTCGAACGCCTTTTCAGAGTCCAAGGATAGGACGCTCGCATCAAGATCAGACCTCTGGGCATGGTGGAACAAATCTATAGTTTTTCGGATGTTGTCTGAGCCCTGACGACCTCCTATGAAACCCACTTGGTCTCCGTGGACTAGTTTCGGCAGGTCCCCCTCTATCCGCCTCCCAATCACCTTAGCCAGGATCTTCACGTCAGTATTCAACAAAGATATCGGGTGGTAGGAGGCACTCCGAGGGGTCCCTACCATCCTTGGGGAGCACCACTATGATCACCTCCATCATGGAGTCCGGGAGAGACCCTCCCTCCAACACTGGGTTGAACACCTTTACCAGGTACGGAGCTAGGGTAGAACGGAACCTTTTGTAGAAGAAGACTGAGTAGCCATCCTCACCCGGGGAGGTACCCCCCTTCATGCCGCTAATCACTCGCTCCACCTCATCCTCGGTCACCGGGCCCTCCAACCCCTCCGCCATCTCCCTGGAAAGGGCTGGGATCTGTATAGAATCCAGAAACCCCTCAATTTCCTCCTCATCCCCGTTATATTCGGATGAGTATAGTTTTTCGTAATATCTGCGGAATGCCTCTCCTATGTGGGATGCATCGTGGCCTAATTTCCCCTCCTCATTTTTAACTGCTCTCACCATTTTGCTTCTCTGGACCTCTCGCAGCTTCCAGGCTAAGATCCTGTCCGCCCTGTCCCCCTTCTCATAGTACCTCTGTCTGACCAGCTGGAGACTTCTCTCGGTTTTTTGGAGGAGGAGTTCCTTCAGCTGGAGCCTGTAATCGGCCAGGGCGGCTATCCTGTCACAGTCTAAGGGCTCCGCAGGGGAACCCCCTGGTTGGAATTGGGCAATTTTCTCCCTCAGGCACCTTTCCTGGACGGCCCTTACCCTTTTTTCCCGGGCTCCTATTTTGATCAGGACTCCACGCAAGGTGGCCTTGAAGGCGTCCCAAAGGGTGTGTAGACCTACCTCCCCATTGTCATTAAACTCAAAAAATTCAGTGATGGCCTCAAGTACCTCCTGCGCTAGTACATCATCTTTTAGTAGAAAGTCATTACACTTCCATCTCCCCCCGCGGTCACTCAGCCCTTCCCTTGCTATAGTAACTCTGACTAAGTCGTGGTCAGACCAAGGGACCGGCTCAACCCTGTAGCCAGATATAAATGGGAACAAGGACTCGTCCACCAAGATGTAGTCTATTCTGGAAAACGATATGTGGATTGCTGAGTAGTACATAAAGGAGGGGGTCCTGGATCTGGGGGTTGGGACCGTATCCACCAAGCCTAGTTCTGAATTAACCCTCTGGAAGGTTCGGGCCATGATTTCATCCGCTGCCCTGGGGATCTGGGGGCCTGTTCGTTTCCTGTCCCGGATTGGGTCCAGGACCATATTAAAATCCCCACCCACCACCACCGTACCGTGAACAAAAAGTTTTAGTTTATCCCTCATCTCCTCCCTGAACTGTGCTTGGCCTTCGTTTGGACCGTAGATAGCCACCAGGGTGAGTGGGGCCCCCTGCAGGGCTCCCCGGACTAGCAGATAGCGGCCCCCCGGGTCTTTCAATATAATTCTTTTTCGAAGTTACGCCTCTAGCTAATAGTATAGCCACTCCTTGTTTCTTTCCCTTGTGGGAAGCGCTGAAGACCTCCCCAATCCCACCACCCCGCAATTTGGGTTCCTTCCCCAGAGGTCAGTGGGTCTCTTGCAGGAAGAGGATGTCGAGCTTGGCTCTTCAGAACTCCCTACTAACGAGGGATCTTTTCGTGGGGGAATTTAAGCCCCGAACATTGAGGGAACCCACACCCAGGGCAGGCAGACTCTCAGCCATGATCTAAGTAATCTTCCCTCACGGTCAACGACTTTGTAATGCTCATTGTAATGCTCATTTCCGGTTGCTCCTTGAATTGTGCTTTGAACTCCCCTCTTCCCCCCACCCTTCCCCCCGGGCGGGCATGTAACAAAACCCCAACTGCCCCCCTACCCCAAATCCAAACTGAACCCCCTCAACTTTCGTGTACCCCCCTCCCCCCTCCCCGGCGTCCAGCCAAATAGTTCCGCCAACACTGGCTTTTGGCCGAACCACCAGCCTGCCCCCTGTGGCCAGGCTAATCGCCCTTAAAGCTGAACCTCTTGAGCCCCCCCAACCCTCCCACGGCTGCATAGCTTTTGTGAGGCCCATATGAGACCCATATACTTGCTGTTCGTGGGGATGCAGTTAAAGATTAAACCTCCGACTCCTACAAATGCCATTTTAGATCATAACAGTTCGAGTCCGTTCTCAGTCCTCGGAATCGTTCCGACCGCCTTCCTTTGTTGGAGATGGGGTGTGCATTTTCCTAAATTTCCGCGTCCCGGTTCTCTTTCTCCTGTCCCTCGACGGGCCGGGGTCACCGGGTCCGCCCCCCCTGGGCCCAAAGGGCCCCTCCGGGGGTTTGTGTCCACCACGTATTCCTGGATCGCACCGCAGATGTCTTCTTCTGTGATCAGGGTCGATCTTTGGCCCATGTATTCGAATGTCACGGAGAAGGGATAGCCCCATCTGTAGCGTATCCCTTTTTCCTTTAGCAGCTGCGTGAGGGGGCGGCACATTCTCCGCTTAGCCAACGTGTATGCGGAGAGGTCCTGGTATATGGAGACCGGGGCATTATTATAGGTGATTTCTCGGGCCTTCCTGGCCTCCTCCAGCACTTTAGTCTTTTCCGAGTAGTAGTGGAACCGGGCCAGGATCGAACGGGGGCCCCCCGCTCTGCCCCCCGCCCTGTGCACTCTGTCGAATGTAGGCTCTGTAGTCATCTCCTCCACAAACAGGAGAGTAATGATGTCCCGCACCGCTCTGGTGACGTCCCTCTCCATTTCCCCCTCCATTTCGGGCACCCCGAAAATCCTGAGGTTGTTCCTCCTCTCGCTATTTTCGAAATCGTCCATCTGGCGGGCTCTCTCCTCGTCCCTCTTTTCCAGGGCTTCTAGCCTCATGTTGAGTTGAATCTCTTGGGGTGCCGAGGTTGTTTGCTGGATCTCGACCTGAAGCAATCTGTCTTCAATATTATCCACCCTTTGGTCCATTTTTTCAAACTTCTGTGCAATATCAGAACGCAGGTCCCTGATTTCTTGTAAAATTGAGGCGAAGCCCCTTTCCATGGCTGAGGAGGAGGGGGCTGTGTCTTCCGACTGGGCCATGGTTCTTTTCAGACTTGTACCTTTGTCGCCTTTTTTGCCCTCCTGGAAGCGATATTCCTGCAGGGACTCCCGCCAGCTCATCTGATGCCTTCCCGTGGTCCACTGGGGCAGACCCGTCCCGGGCCGGCTCCGGCCGGGGTTGTAGAAAGTTGCGGGGGGGCGGACACACGCCCCACCGTCACCTGGTGGGGGTCTCACACCCCGTCCGAACTCCCCGTGGGGGATCGGGGCCTTTACTGGGTACCCCTTGGAGGGACGCCGGGAACCCGGAAGCCTGTAGGGCTAGTTTTGTGGGCTTCTTTGAGTCTGCAGGGGGGGAGGGCGATCTAGATCCAGCGCCCGACCAGTGGGGGCCTAGCTGTTTGTCCGTGGCTTTTTTTTTTCCTCCCCTTTTTCTTTTGTTACCCCCTCCTGGGGGGGGGGTGGGGAGCCACCCCTGGGCGGGCACACACCCAGGTAACCCCCCTGTCTGATGGTGCTAATGTGATGGGGGGGTGGGAGGGCGGCTCGTACCTCTGGTGTGTTCCAGGGGTCCGCACGCCCGCGGGGAGCAGTCCCTGGGCCTCCTCTGGTTCTGCTGCCTTCGTCTTTCGTTGGGCTGTGGCAGCCCGCGTTTGAAGATCCAGGGGGAAGGGGGGCCTCACACCCCGACTCGCTCCGTCAGCCTCGCACAATCCTCGTGGGCCGGGGGGAGGCACAGGTCCCCAGAGCCCGCCTCGGGCCTCCGGACTCCGGGTGGGTCCCGCCGTCCTCTGTTCGGGGGAAATCCCTGGGCGTATTCCGCCAGGCCGGGGTGAAGCGTGTGGAGAGGAGGGAGCGCGTCTCCCGGACCACGGTGGGGTCTTCGGCCGCCGCAGACCCGGACCCCGCACCAGGTCGGGGAAAGAAGCTAGTCGAGGGGGGGGGCGGGCCGGTCTATGGGCCCGCCAGGATGCGGGAGGGGCCTGCCTCTCCTCCGGCTCCGTGGCCTTCCGGGCCGTGCTCTTCTCCCAGTGCGGGGAGTCCCGGGTCCCGATCTTCCGCTTCCCGCAGACCTCGGATGCCGCTCTTTCGCCCGGGGGGGGCTCAGGGGGGGCGCCCGGCGAAATCGTTGGGGTGGGCCCGCCGGGAGGTTGGGGGGGGCTCAATCCCTTACCGAAGCCCGGTCACGGCGGGAGCTACACACTCAGGCAGCCATTGCCTGTGCGCCCCCTGGTGGCCTCCTCCATTTTGTGTGCTTTTTTATGAAATATTCTACGACAACAGACACATACTTGGTCTGGTAATTCAGCAGATGTCTTTTGAAACCTAGCTATTTCTTTTTTGCTTGTATTTGTTATGAGGTTGGTATTTGTGAGGTTTTCCCTAAAGTTACGAATTGTCTAAGTCAACTTCAGTTCCAAAATATTTACTTTGGATGTGCTCTATTCCCTGAAGGAGTTCTTTGGCTGTTCCATGTAAGAGAATGTTATTTATATTTTGCAGTTGTCGAGCAGGACCTATTGTATAGCATAGTCTAGGCATAAGATTTTGTATAGCAGAATGGTGTGTTGCTAACATTTTGATGTGCTAGAAGGTGCTTTTGAAAGCAGTTCCGGGAATGCAGGCTAGTTAATGTCCTTGAAGTACCATGCAACGGAGCACTGGACAGGATTCCATAGTTTGTAAAGTTTTCATGGTAATGTTGTCTTTTAGTTTCACATAGTGATTGAGGAATTGTTGTAAAGATTTGAAGGATTGTTGCTGTGCGTTACACATTGAGCTGCATGTCCATTTGTCCATTTGTACACTGGACAGTTTGGTTGGTTGAAAGGAATATTTGATTGAAAGTTTGTTGGGTGTGTTTATTATATAAGGGTTTCTTTTGTCATAATGGTGTATCTGACCATTTCATTCCCTCAGCCATTACTTTCTATGGCAATTTGATTTTTGTGTTATTTTTTATAAGCCTCTTCATTGAAATATGGTTCTGTGCTGTTTGTGTGAATCCATTCACCATCACACAAATTTGAAAAGGAATCTATATTGACATTGCGTATGTTTAGAACTACCTTCTGTAATATATTGATTCATTTCATTAGTGGTTTCATTATGTTTAAAATCAATATAAACAACCTTGTCTTTAGTAGAAATGTGCTGTCAATTAGAGTTCCAGGCATTAGTGTTCTGCAGTAGTTTTTAAGTGTAGATTGTGACTTTTCAGCTGTCTTTATAAGATTGTGAATTGCTCTACGATGGAAAATGTTCTTTTAATTAGTTTTTTGGAATGTTTTACTGTGGCTACATTAACATTGATAGATATCGTGCTGTAAGACGTGAAGAGTGTTCATTTTTCGGTATCTGTGTTCGCCAATCTTCTTCTTTCCTGTAATAGTAAAATAAAGTTAGGGGATACATGTGCTAATGGTCAAGTATTTTTAGTAGGAAAAGTTGTTATTTATTATGGTAGGAGGAGTTGTTGGGAAAAAAGTGTTGTGTTATGGGTTATGTACTAAAGTATGTTAACTATGTTGCTAGAACAATTTGAGTAGGTGTAGTGCTGTTGGGGACACTGGAAGGAACAGGGCAACAATGGGTGTGAGAAAAAGGTGCATTTCTGAGTTATTTGTGTGCTGCTAATTTTAATGAAAGATGTATTGTGCATGTGGTGCAATGTATTTTTAATGTGCCACAGTGTTTTTAAAGAATCGGGAGGAATAGGGAAACTGTGGCGTAGTGGTGATGTAATGGTGGATCGTTGTTTCAGCAGTGTTTGATGTCTTATAGTAGAGGTTGGAAAAGAAGAGTACTATATATGTAAGGTGAATGTTGTATATAGATACATTGGTGGTGTACACCTATGTGTGAGCAGGTGAAGAATGATGGCTGTGTAAGGGATGTACTGAGTGAGGTTTGAAAGTGTGACATTTATGTGGATTGAAAAATTTAAAATGCTGAGTGTTTAAAAATGTTTCCTTTAGGAACATTTTCATGAAAGTAAAACAATGCATATGTGCATTTATAGCAGCATCGTGTGAAACATGTTTGTAAAAGAAAAAGTAAGCAGATGCAAGCAACGTGTAGAACATTTTTAAGTGGCACTTGGTCTGAGAAAATGGAATTGCTTCTCATTGGTGCTGATGCAATCTCAGTTAAAGAAACTCTCTCTTTGCAGACTCCATATCCTGCAATATAAACAAACTACAAATTATCCAGAACAACGCCATACGAACTGCACTTAACCTCCGTAAAAAGACCATATCCCCACAGCTAGATGTAATATCCACTGGTTCCTGGTCTGAGAACAAATTCAAACCACTATCACAGACCCACAAATGCCCATCGAGCAATGCCCAAATTTACCTATCCAGAAACATCTCCAATGGTCAATTTTACAAACCTACACGTCCAGCCTACTCTCATCTCATCACCATCACTATATTCAGGCTTCAGAAAGCTGGAGGTAACAGCTTTCCAGTGATTGCGGCCAAACAATGTCATGCCCTGCTCTAGTGATAAGATCGGAGCCATCCTTCTTTTCCTTTCCGCAAAGGACACACAACCTGGCTCTTCTCTCAAGAAAGCCAGAGAAACTGAAATAAAAAAAACTGTCTAAGCATATGGCTACTACCCCCTCCTTTTTAGTCTAGAAACTGTTAACTATGCACCTTATAAATAACACCCATGTTTGAACCTAACTGTAATGAGTGTGCTTGTGTAAACTATTTATGCTCTGTACCAACTATGTTGGAAACAAGTTTTAATGTATTGCTTGTAACCACTGTAACAGCCACTTTGATACTACAGTTTGCAATGAAGGATACATTTGGAAAGTTGATGGAACTGTTTCCACATTTGAAAATGATTTTCTCTTGGATAGCTCAGAGACAAATATAGACACGTTCAAATTTATTTTGTCCACAAATTGAGAAAGCAAGACGCAATGTTACGTTGTTTGCGGGATGTTGGCATGGCATCTTTTCATAATGAACATTTCTAATTTGAAATTGTCAACCATTTTCATAGAGATGGAGTGCATCTGACTGATGTGGGCTATCAGATTTGTATTCAAATGTTCAAAATACATTGAAGACATTTCTGTGAAGAAATAAAATATAGATTGAAGCATTCTTTAGCAGTTGAAGTAAACAAAAAGGAAAAACAGAAAAAATAACTTAAAAACACTTTTTGTGAAAGTTAGAAAAAATAATAAAGTTCAGTAGAACATTTGCTATTGGAGTACATAAAACCAAATAATCAAAATAAATACATACAAGCCAAAGAGAAAAAAAGTTTATTTTAAGAGCCACCATTTTTGAATGGAATGTTTCAGGTGTCTGTGGTCTACCACACTGTCTGCAGACTTTGCAGGCTGCAAAGGGTACTGTGATTATTTTTTTTATTCTATTTTTTAACTGTAAAACGTGGTTCACAAAGAAACCGTTTTTTTGTTGTCCTTTGTGATTTTGTATTTTCTTGGACAATTTTTGTTTGTTACAGTAGAGGCAAGGTAAGGTGTGGGAGGGAAGGCAGGATGGGGCACCAACCACAGAGACAGAAGGGCAGGTGTTCAGGGGAAGATGTTCAGCAGGCCCTAAATTTAAGGTTAGTGACAGTGTTTCTTGCGCTCCTTGACCGCGGCCTCGAAAGCACTACGAAAATGATCCCACCTGCAAATCTGTGCCTCACAGTACAAACATAGTACTGTGTGTGACCCACGAAAGGTAATGGTTAACAGCATTCTGTTTGAGCTGTGAGGCAGATGCCAGGATCCTCTGCCCCACAGGAGTAGCCTCAAAATACTCTGTCAACACTTCTTCTTAGCGGCCCACTTCTCGCACAAAGCCATAACATGGATTGAGTCCTTCTTGACTAATCGTACAATGAGCGTGTTCTCCACTGCTGCAACAGCCCCCTCAGCCCCCTCAGCTTCCTGATCCCCAGTCATTTGTGGAGTGCCACAAGGCTCATGTGTCTCACCAACACTCTACAACATCTTTACCAAGCCAATTTTTTGACCTTCTAGATGAGCTGGGTATCACCTACACTAATTATGTGGATGACACCCAAATTCTACTACCCATCACCGGCAACCACAACACTGACTCCAAAGTACTGAGCAAAATATATCAAACCACTTCAGCCCTCAACGGCACAACACAAGAGTTGCCTAAATGAAGAGAACATTGAATGGTCTCTCATTGGCACTCACTCAATCTCAGTTAAAGAAACTCTCTGACTCCAACAAATCATTTACTGTTGACGGACACATCATCACTGTGGCCAAAGAGGTAAAAACCTAGGAGTATACATAGACGCTATGCTTACCCAAACAAGGCAGGTAAACACAATTGCATCACCTGCAGCATACATTGACACATTAATCAAGTCCTGCAGGCCATTCCTGACCACTGACAACTGCATTACTCTTGCCAGAGCCCTCACTTTATCTGGAATTGACTATTGCAACTCCCTCTTTGCAGACTCCAAATCCTGCGATATAAACAAACTACAAATTAACGCCATAAGAACTGCACTTAACCTCTGTTAAATGATCATATGTCCACAGCTAGATGTAATATCCACTGATTCCCAGCCTGAGAACGGATCTTGTTCAAACCACTATCACTGACCCACAAATGCCAGCGAAGAGTGCCCCAATTTCCCTATCCAGACAAATCTCCAAGGGTCAATTTAACAAACCTACGCCTCAAGCCTGCTCTCATCTCATCACCATCCGTAGATTCAGGCTTCAGAAAGCTGGAGGTAGCAGCTTCCCAGTGATTGCTGCCAAACAATACAATGCCATGCTCTAGTGCTAAGATCGGAACCATCCTTCTGTTCCTTTCCGCAAAGGCCTCAAAACCTGGCTCTTCTCCCAAGAAAGCCAGGGAAACTGAAATCAAAAAACTGTCTAAGCATATGGCTACTACCCCATGCTTTTTAGTCTAGAAACCGTTAAGTATGCACCTTATAAATACCACCCATGTTTGAACCCAAGTGCAATCAGTATTCTAATGTAAAGTATTTATGCTCTGTACCAATTATGTCAGAAACAAATTATAATGTATTGCTTGAATTCACTGAAACTGCCACTTTTAAACTAACTAGCAGACAGTTGCCTCCGGGTTTCATGCGTTCAATAAATGAACAAATAAAATAAAATTAAATAAAAACATTTTTAAATGCACAGCATTGTAAGTAACTGCCACTTGATGTGGGCTGGTGCTGAATGCTGCAATTCATGGCATTTCGTAGAGTGGTTAAAAAAAGAGAATATGCACATTAAGAAGCATATTACAGGGTAAGTGGCAGGAACCATGCAAATATACATTTGTAAAAGAGTTGAAAAATACTTTAAAAAATTTAAGCATTCCTGTACTATGTCTTGTTAGATGCAACTGTTGTTTAATCTGAAAATAGAAATCTTGGAGAGTTGTACAGTGGTGTTTGATGCAGGTGGTTTTGAGTAACTGGATATGTGTACTCTGAGAGTTCAATAATACATCAGAAGTGTTGAACTGAGATGACAGGGCTACATGTAGAGTGTTTAGATGTGATTGGTGGATGGTTGTGTGACTGTTTCAAAGCAGCCAATGAGGGAGTGCTATAAACATGAAAGTTGAAAGGGTAGAAGGTAAGCCCTGTGCTCCGGCGGGTGCGGACACCGCAGTAGTCCGCAGACATGGATGTGGTCCTTTAAGCATGCCAGCCATGGAACAGGGACTGTGGAGACCGCAGACAGTCGTGGCTGCCTCCAGACATCGGGGGATCAGCCAATCAGGTATCCTGAGTTTGGTGTACAGGAAGAGAGTGTACCAGGAGTTGTTTGGTGAGTGCCCTGAAGATAGCATTGGCCATGTCTTTGAGGAAGCAGAGTGTATGGATTCTGGTAGACTCTTGGATCCATTGGCAGAAGGTGTATTCTCAGAACTTTGGATTGTCTGAGAATCTTGGATTAAAAGAAGTTCAAGTGTCATGGTATGCAGTCCGAGGAATGGAGTGGGTGGAATAACTCCTGTTTTGGGAGAATATGATTCACTTGAAGCATACAGACATCATTGAAGTTCACCCTGGTGGCAAAAATGTGGACTATGTTACTGGAATTTCAATACAGTTTGCAATGAAGGATACATTTGGAAAGTTGATGGAACTGTTTCCACATTTGAAAATTATTTTCTGTTGGATAGCTCATAGACAAATGTAGATGCGTTCAAATTTATTTTGTCCACAAATTGAGAAAGCAAAGTGTATTGTTACATTGTTTGTGGGATGTTGGCATGGCATCTTTTCATAATGAACATTTCTAATTTGAAATTGTCCACATTTTTCAAACAGATGGAGTGCATCTGACTGATGTGGCAATCAGATTTTTCTTCAAGTATTCTTTAGTAGTTGAACTAAACAAAAAGGAAAAACAGAAAATATCCTGGTCTCCAACCCAGGCCTCCCTATCGCTGACACCTATACCAGTGCTTCCTCCAGATAGAACCTCACCAACATACCTCTTTGTCATTCTCTTGCTAGACCTATGGATGCTTCATATGGTCTCTGTGCTCTCTCCTTTCTCTTCTTCTCCCATTAATGGTGGCACCCTATGGGAGGCCCTCTTGACCCCCTTGCACACCTCTACGGTCATCATTAATGTTTACCTGAATTGCACCGTCTTCGTCCAAGGCCCTCAGGCCAACCATCTCCTGTTTGATAGACGCTTCTTGTGCCGCATCAATTTCCTTTCTTCTCCTGCTGTCCCTTCTCTCCCTTCTTTAGCTTCCGTGCCTCCCCGCTCTGCCTCCTCCTTGGCTACCCTGCCCTCTCTGCCTTCCTCTTCTGCCCCCCTCTGTCTCCTTTTACACCTCTGCAGTGCATACCTCTGATTTGTACCCCTGCGTGGAAGTGTTTCAAGGTTGGTAACCTTCTCCATATTGCCACTCTCAACCCTCGCTCAGCTGTCAAACACTCCTCCTACAGCTTCTGCATCCTGGAAGAACTTGATCTCAATGTATTCGGTCTCACAGAGACATGGTTCATGGACAGCTCTTTCACAAGCTTTGACATTCTCCTCCCTGATGGCTACAAGATCCTCTATGTGCCCCTATCCAACTGTTGCGGTGGGGGTGTAGCCTTGATCTTCCTGGAGTGGATTCCTGCCTCTGTCATTCCTATCCTACTCCTATTTTGAATTCCTTGTCTGCAGGCTCTCTCTCCTGTGCGCTCTCCTACCGTAGCTACTATCTATCAGCCACCTGATCAGATCACCTCCTTCCTCTGTGAGGTGAGTGGGCGGACCTCTCCTACTCCCTCCTGTCCTCAAACACTCAACTCTTTCTTCTTGGGGACTTCAGCATCTATCTGGACTCATTCACAACCTCTGCAACTCTCTCTCTTTCTATTCTAACCTCTGGTCTGACTCGATCTCTAGGGCACAATCTGGATGGTCTGATCTCCTTAGACCTTCTCTTATGTATCCCCCCGCTACTCCTCTCTCCTGGAGTGATCACCTTCTCCTTTCCTCCCATCTCTCCCTCTCTGCCCCTCAGGCCAAGCCAAATACAGCACTGCGACCTACCTTCTCGGTCATCCGACCCATGAAGCATGTGTCAGTTGAGGCTTTTGCCGCCACTTTCTCTCCCCTCCTGATCCTCTGGATTACTCACATCCAGTCATAGCTCTTTCCATGCTCCACTCTTCTATCTCTGATACTCCTAATGTTGTTGCCTCTGTCATGAAGATCCGCTTTAAACCGAAAGCCAAGTGCACCTCATGGTATGACTCTGACCTCGTCAACCTTAAACGCAAGTGCACGGTGGCTGAGAGGAAAGGTCTAGCTTCTTGTGCCCCCTCTGACAAACTGGCCTGCCGCCTGCTCCAAAGGCAATACCGACTCTCTGTCCACACTAAGAAGAGAGCTCACATTGAAGCCTGTGTCTCTGCGGTATTTAACAACTCGGCTGAACTCTTTAAAATCTGCAAGGAGCTGGCCAATCCTGCTGCAGTCTGTACCTCTCCTGTCCCCTCCCAGACCCTCTGCACAGCCCTGGCTTCTCATTTCATCTCTAAAACCCAGGACATCCTGTCCACCTTCCCGTCCTCTCCTCCTCCTCCCTCTACTCTCTCCTTTACCTCTGGCCACCCTGTGGCCACCTCCTCTCCCTCTTTCTCTTCCTTTCCTCTGTTCTCCCCAGACAGGCTTTCTAGACAAGTCTGATCTATGAAAGTCTCATCAAAACAGTTCCTTCCCTGTTCTTACTAAACCATCAAAAACCACATTAACATCCTCGCTCCTGCCCTGGCTGAATTCTGCAACTACTGCTTTACCAATGGAGCCTTCCCTTCCCTTTTAATCACTCTCTTGTGCACCCTCTCCTCAAGAAACCCTCAGCTGACCCCGCCTGCCCGGCTAACAATCACCCAATCTCCATCACTCATTTCCTGGACAAACTCCTGCAAAAGCTGGCCATCTCCCAGCTTAATCTTCACACTGAATCTGTTGGTTGTCTCCATGACCATCAGTTTGACTTCGGAGCAGCCAGTAGCATGGGAACTGCTCTTCCGAATATCCATAAAGACTTGCTCTCCAACCATAATCCTAATCTCCCCTCTGTCCTCGATGCCTTCCGGCTCAATCGTTTCTGTGATAACCTGGGTATCACTGATCAGTCCCTGGTCTGGCTGACCTCTTTACTATCTGATCGACCCTCCCAGGTCCAACTTGGGTCCTTCCTTTCCTCTATCTCACTCTCTACCTGTGGTGTTCCTGAGGGGACTCACCTCTCTCACTGGCTGTTTACCTCTCGCCCACCAAATTGCCACTCTCTGCTCCAAATTTCAGTACTATGAGGTTGACAATGAGCTTGTTTCTAGGCTCCCCTGTGCCACCTCTTCTTGTCTCATCTCTGAATGTCTGTCTGCTATCCAGGAGTGGTGTGCCGCCAACAATCTCTGCCTTAATGCCAGTAAGACAGAGATTCTCCTCATCGGCACACCTGCACCCTCCGTTCCTGTCATTCTCTGAGCAGCCGCCCTTGGCACTCTTCCTGCTCCCACCTGTGAGGCAAAGAATCTCCCAGTCATCTTCAACTCCATACTCTCCTTTTCTCCTCACATCTCTGACGTCTCTAAAAAGTCAAACTACCAACTGCTTCTTCTCAGAGGTATTCTTCCTTTCTTCTCCTTCCCCAATAAGCTCACTGTCTCTAGAGCTCTGCTTCTCTGTAGGCTGGACTACTGCAACAGCCTCTTTCTAAATGTGCCTGTTTCTACTCTCTGCAACTCATCCAAAACAGGAATCAAGATTTGTTCTTGGCCTCAAGCCCAGGGATCAGATCTCTCCAGCACTGAAATCTCTGCATTGGCTCCCAGTGCCTGCAATGATTAAGTTCAAGACCCCCTGCATTGTCCACAAGGCTTTCTGGGTCCTCAATACCTCCAACTGTCTCTTCATACATACTTTCCTCCTCAAGCTCTTCACTCCTCCACCTCCAACTCCCTCAGGATCAGTCGCTTTTCCAAGAAATTAGTTGGTGGTAGATCTCTTTCTTGGGCTGGGGTCTCCCTCTGGAAGAGCCTCCCTGCCTCTCGGAAACTTGAGAACCATCTCTGGTTCCGGAAGCACCTCAAGACCTTCCTCTTTGCTTCTGCCTTCTCCCTTCCTCTCCCCTGCTGATTTCCTGTCTGATACTGTACTGGTCACCTGGCTACACTCTTATTTCAGGCCCAGGTCCCTGCCCGCCCATTTTCACATCCGCACTGCCTCCTGGCTACCATTGCGCTTGGGTCTGTATCTGAAACCCTACCGTCCCCCTACCTGCAATTTCGGACACCTGCTGTCTGCACTTACCATTGCACCTGCCAACTGCTGGCCACACTTCTCTTATTTGTTTTGATCCCATGCACAGCACTGCCCCCTCATCTTTCCACTGGCACTTTTCTCCTCTCCCTCCCCTGCACTTCTGCAATCTAAATGTCACTTGGCCTGGTAAGATCGTTGTCTCTGTCCTCCCTCTGTTCCCCCTTACTTGCCTCTTCGTGCCTTGGAACACTTGTCTATAGGCACGTAACAAATGCCTTATCATATCATGACATCTGGGGACCTCGGCAGACACTCATCGGGCGGGAGACACAGGGTGTATGCACATAGATGTCAGCAAAATAGTGCACTGTCCGTGGACTATTTAAAAGTGCATCATGCAAGAATGGACATGTCGGGACACAGCACAATGTCCGAGGACACCCCATATTGTGAAAGGACACCCTGGACCGTTGTGTGGTTCGTGGACTATTAATTAGAATTTGAAAAGAAAATGATGACAGAACAATATACAACATATTTATAGCATAACACATAAATGCATTTATGAAGGGGTATTGGAATGGGAAACATATATAGGAGAATTTGGAATTTCTATACAATGATCATCAGGGGATGGAAGGAGCAAAGTTTCATCAAAGCGTTTTTCATTTATACTTTGGGAATTTGATAGGGGTGATTGCTGGGGTAACGTGGACGGGTACAAGACGGACAGTGATGATCAGCATTTCTAATAACATGATTTTTACCATATTTAAACGTTTTTTAAAATCCTTACTAAGTTCATCCAATTTTGCAGACAAAATCATGATTTCATTATGTGCAGTTGGGGATACAGAATGAATTTCTGATTCTTGGGATTCTCCATAAATTACTAGGGGTGTTGTTTCTTCATGTAAAGTATCTATGACATTATTTGTTTATATTGAAAGATGTATTGTTTACCACTAGAAATGTTATCATCACTCAATTCTTCTTTTGGACATTTTTTGTTCAACCACTCAAGTGTGTTTGCCATTTTTGTTATAATAAAACAATAGTTATTTTCACATATAAGAAATGTTTACATAATGAATGGTGATAATAGACAAATAAATATAGTGTGCTTTCTATTTGGTAAGAGATAGTTTTGGAATGAGCGTCTGGTGTATGTGAGTCTGTATGAAGAGTTGTCTTGAAGCGGTAATATGAGGTGTACAGTTGTGGTTTGTGTTTCAGCGCATTCCATTAAACTGTGTGCTGAATGAAAAAATGATTAAATTTTGAAATGATGATTTGTACGAAAAGGTATATTTGGGTGTAGTAAATATAGGCATTGTTGTTTTATGTTTATGTGTTTGTTGTCCCCTGTGCTTCTGGGATTTGTGAATGCTACCTGCTGTCTCTGACTTTCGTACTGTCCGTGGGCTCCAGAGCTGCTACATTGGGGTTGAGATAATATAAGGAACACTTAGCAAAATAAGGGTGCACTGGTAAAAACCTATGACATTATGTGAAAAAAATGTTGTTTAAGTGCACGTTATGTTTAAGTTACACTAATAAATCTTATGAAATGTACTGAAAAACGTAGTTAAATGGACATTATGGTTAAGTTGCAGCAATAAATACCTCTGCAATTGAGTGAAGAAAAAAAAAACGTTGTTAAAGGGCCATTATGATTACAAGTAAAACCGAAAACCCCCTAGAAATTTGCCATTTATGGTAAGCTAAGCAACCATAGCTCATACAAGCACCGAGCACTGCTAAGACTAACACCCAGGACATCAAAGATGACATCACAAATGTCATTGATGACATCACTGATGACATCACATATGAAATTCATGTTGAGGAAAAGTCCCTAAAAGGGACTGTGCTTACAATGTTGGTAGCAAGATGTCAGGGGTGATCGGGAAACCTCTAATGCAGTACTTTTTGTATTAATAAATGTACTTATCTAAACAAAACATGATATTAGATTGTTGTTGTTAATACAGGAACCCAGCAATACATACATATAGGCAATGGGTGCAGTATGCACCATAGAAGTACAGGCTGGTAATGTTGGCCACTAAAATATTAAATGGACACCTATCAGGATGTTGACTAACATTAAACTTTGAATTAATAGTTAGCAATGCACGACATAGTATACACTTGTTCTAGTACACAAGTACATATGCAGAGCCACAATGCATAGAAATCTGAGGCACATACAGGGAAACTCCAGTAAGGAGGAAAGAAAGAACATCACCAGAAAATGACAATAACATTAGATTTGATGAATTGTGTGTTTTGAGGCGTGCTTATTGGCCCTTGTGTGTGCACCATGATCTGAGATCAAACTGTAAAGAAAGTACTTAAGAACATATTAGAAGGTTAATGTCTAGGTATATAGCACCTTTAAAACAAAAACAACTAGTATTGATATGTCACTGAAGAAAAATAAGTGGGCCAGATATGTGCAGTCATCAGTGATGTCATCAATGCCATTTGTGATGTCATATTTGATGTCCTGGGTGATAGTCTTAGCAGTGCATGGTGTTGGCACAAGTTATGGTTGCTTAGCTTATCATAACTGGACAATTTCTGGTGGTTTTCGGTTTTACTAGTAACCATAATGTTACATTAACAAAGAATTTTCACTGAAATTCATGGGTTTTCGTTAGTACAACCTAACAATAACGTCCTTTTAATAAAGATCTTTCAGTGAATGCATACTTTACAGGGCCTGCGGTAGTGGCCTGTAGTTATGGTTAAGTTGCTCAACCGATAGGAAGAGAACTTTTTGGGCGCTTTATAACGTCCCCCCTGGATGAATCCTCATGAAACTTTGCAACACACGTGTATGGCCCATCATATCGATCCTGCAAAGTGTGGTGAGGTTTTGTCATGGGGAAAAGTTATAGGGGAGGTCCCAAAATATGTGCAGATGCAATGGAAAAAAAATGGGCTCACACCTACAGCCAAAACCGCTGGATGGAGTTTCACCAAATTTATGGCAGGAGCGGTGGCATCGTCCCAAAACCGTGCTTTTGTAAATGTGGTGTAAATCCGTCCAGTAGTTATTTTTTTATATTACCAAAAAGTAGGTAAACATATTTAGTGATATCTAGGTTCGCTCTGCTGACTCACTTCCCTGTTTGGTGTGCGGACGGGCCTCCATCTGGTCAATGAAAAACATGAGATGCGTAAGATGTATGTAAACATACGCCATGCTGGATTCACAACAGTGCCCATTGTTCGCGAACATTGAGTTAAACACATATTAAAAAACACAACATTGGACTTGTCAAACTTATCAAACAAGCTCTGGGGTGTGAAGGGTGATGAGGATGGGATATGGCCTTAAAAAGCCAACAAATTGCGTGTTTCTTCTCCAATGTCCGCAAACAGTCCGGGGCAGTCCTGAGATATTCGTGAACATCTGAGTTGTTCGGGGGCATCTATGTTTATTTCTACATTACAGGGTTGGTGAAAAACAGTACCGCTCAATGAAACTGCATGACATTTTGGAATGTCATTTTAGACCTGATTCTGAATGGCTTTGGAAAGTGTGGTGCTGTTTTGTTAAGAGGGAACAAAATTAAATGGGGTGTCCCAAAAGCTTGTAAAGGCTTATAATTGTGGTATCATTTGACGAATCTGCACAATATCTTGCAAAATAATTTCAGATCTAGATATAACTGTTTCTGCAAAGTTTGGTGGGATTTTGTCAAGAGGGGGCAACATTAAAGGGATGGACTCAAAATATTGTAAAGGCTTATAAATGTGATGCCATTTGATGAATCTTCACAAATGTTTGCAAAATGATTTTAGATCTAGATATAAATGAAATGGTTGCTTTAGTTTTGTCATGAGGGGCTAAATTGGAGGAAGGCCTCAACATTTTTAGATGGCTTATAACTTTGTTGCCATTTGACGGATTTGCAGAAAAGTTTTCAAATAAGTTATAGACCCAACCTTGAATGTTTGTGCAAAGTCTGAATGGATTTTGTCAAGTGGGGGCTACGTTATATTACTATTGTATGTGCGTGCATTTTGACACTTTTCACAAAATAAAACTTGGGTGGATTTGCAGCAAACCCGTGCAAGGAGTACTGGCAAGGACTTGAATGCATGGTTTTGCAAATGTGTCTGTGTTTTATTTTTTGATAAGTGTCATAATGTAGGTAAAAAAAGTGTTATACCTTTGGTGACTGAGGTATTGCCTATGGCCATGGACAGTGGGAAGATTGTCCGGGTCATGGCCTAAGGCGATGACCTGGACATTCTGGCTACTGCCCATGACCACGAGGGACTAGCAATGGGGTTAAAGTGGGCATGGCCACCAGGGACCGGCTGTCTGGTAAAGTGTTTTGGAATTGGGATGGATATGAATGGGAAATAATATTCTGCTTGGGTTTACAGTTTGCAGTGGTGGACTAGATTACAACACACTTGTGTGATGAGCATTAGCAAGGACCTAAAAAATGTTTTTGGAAATATATCTTGTGTTTTATTTTTCCAAAGGGTAAGAATGTAATCAGAAAAATTAGTGATATACATTAGGTGTCTGGGTAGTGGACGTGGCCCTCGGCAAACGCAAATGTGCTCTGATTTTCTCATTGGGGAATGTGACATGGCCGAAGCCCATGCCCCATGGATATGGAGACTGGACATGGATGCAAGCCATGAGCACTGGCCATTGGTTACATTATTAGGGTATAGTGAACACTGAACAAGGATGCATGGTTGGTGCAGTGAATAATAAGGGTGGTTTGATTTGGCTGGGGTCATAGTGGAGCATCATGCCGTCGGCAATTGACCAATGAATTTCATCTCCAGCATGTGCTGCTGATAACGACAGACATGCGCATATGTTACTAAAAGTATGTTTCTTAGAGGAGGTTTACAGTTCTTTCATATATATAAAAAGAAGAATTATTCATAACTTATATACAGTGATGTAACACCATGAAACATTTTCACTTATAAAAACATATTAAATTGACAGAAAAAAACTTGGTTAAAGAGAATTTACAGTGCATCCCACCCTTGAAACTCCTCTCCTCCAGCATCTAGTCAGTGGCGTTCCACCTTGGCATCCGAAATGTAGATGCAAACGTTTTGTAGATGATTGTTAAGAGGCGGTTGGTGTGTGGAAGCTTAATATGGTCATAGGGGTATCTACACAAAACAGTGATATAATATTGATGCCTGTGCAATGGGCCTGGCTGTCAGCATGGAGAATGTGTACTGTAATTTGCTCATTGGAGCATGCGGTATGGACAAGCATTGAGTTTGAATGGGGAAACATTTTCAGCTTCCGTTTACAATATGCGGTGGTGCAGTCGATTACAACAAATTTGCGCAATGATCATTAGCAAGGACCTAAAAGCATGTTTTTGGGAATATGTCTTGTGTTTTATTTTTCCAAAGTGTAAGAATGTAAGCAGAAAAACGATTGATATACGTTTGGTGTCTGGGTAGTTGGCCTTGCCTTCAGCAAACACATATCTGTACTCTGATTTGCTCATTGGGAATGTGGCATGGCCAAATCCCATGCCCCATGGATTTGGAGACTTGCCATGGCTGCAAGCAATGAACACTTGCCATTGGTTACACTATTAGGGTATAGTGGACACTGAACTAGGATGCAGATAGGTGTAGTGAATAACAGGGGTGGTTTGGTTTGGATGGGGTCATGGTGGAGCCTTATGGCATAGGCAATTGAATGATGAATTACACCCCCAGCGTGCACCTCTGATAACAACAGACATAAATATGTGTTACATTTGTAGAAGATTTTGGCATTTGGTGTGTGGAAGCTTAATATGGTGTTGTGTGGAAGCTTAATATGGTGATATGGTTATATGTACAGTTTATGGAAGTGATTGGTGAATGGATGTGACTGTTTGAAAGCAGGTATTGAGGGAGTGTTACAAATATAACATTTATAACGGTAGAGGCACTACCCTGTGCCATGGTGTGCACGTGCCATTCATGACTTTTAATGATGCATGGCCCGGAGGGCAAAGTTATAGGGGGTCCCAAAATATTTGTTTTTTCCCATAGACGCAATCGAAACAACAAATTGCTCTCTCCTAGAGCCCAAAGCACTGGGTGGATTTTCATCAAATTTGCAGCAGGAGTGGTGGCTTTGTCCCAAAAGCGTGGTTCGTGGACTATTAATTAGAATTTGAAAAGAAAATGATGACAGAACAATATACAACATATTTATAGCATAACACATAAATGCATTTATGAAGGGGTATTGGAATGGGAAACATATATAGGAGAATTTGGAATTTCTATACAATGATCATCAGGGGATGGAGGGAGCAAAGTTTCATCAAAGCATTTTTCATTTATACTTTGGGAATTTGATAGGGGTGATTGCTGGGATTGCTGGGGTAACGTGGACGGGTACAAGAAGGACAGTGATGATCAGCATTTCTAATAACATGAATTTTACCATATTTAAACGTTTCTTAAAATCCTTACTAAGTTCATCCAATTTTGCAGACAAAATCATGATTTCATTATGTGCAGTTGGGGATACAGAATGAATTTCTGATTCTTGGGATTCTCCATAAATTTCTAGGGGTGTTGTTTCTTCATGTAAAGTATCTATGACATCATTTGTTTATATTGAAAGATGTATTGTTTACCACTAGAAATGTTATCATCACTCATTTCTTCTTTTGGACATTTTTTGTTCAACCACTCAAGTGTGTTTGCCATTTTTGTTATAATAAGAAAATAGTTATTTTCACATATAAGAAATGTTTACATTATGAATGGTGATAATAGACAAATAAATATAGTGTGCTTTCTATTTGGTAAGAGATTGTTTTGGAATGAGCGTCTGGTGTATGTGAGTCTGTATGAAGAGTTGTCTTGAAGCGGTAATATGAGGTGTACAGTTGTGGTTTGTGTTTCAGCGCATTCCATTAAACTGTGTGCTAAATGAAAAAAGGATTACATTTTGAAATGATGATTTGTACAAAAAGGTATATTTGGGTGTAGTAAATATAGGCATTGTTGTTTTATGTATATGTGTTTGTTGGTTGAAGGGTACAACATTTTCTGTTGTCCCCTGTGCTTCTAGGATTTGTGAATGCTACCTGCTGTCTCTGACTTTCGTACTGTCCGTGGGCTCCAGAGCTGCTATATTGGGGTTGAGATAATATAAGGAACACTTAGCAAAATAAGGGTGCACTGGTAAAAACCTATGACATTATGTGAAAAAAATGTTGTTTAAGTGCACGTTATGTTTAAGTTACACTAATAAATCTTATGAAATGTACTGAAAAACGTAGTTAAATGGACATTATGGTTAAGTTGCAGCAATAAATACCTCTGCAATTGAGTGAAGAAAAAAAAAACGTTGTTAAAGGGCCATTATGATTACAGTAAAGCCGAAAACCCCCTAGAAATTTGCCATTTATGGTAAGCTAAGCAACCATAGCTCATACAACCACCGAGCACTGCTAAGACTAACACCAAGGACATCAAAGATGACATCACAAATGTCATTGATGACATCACTGATGGCATCACATATGAAATTCATGTTGAGGAAAAGTCCCTAAAAGGGACTGTGCTTACAATGTTGGTAGCAAGATGTCAGGGGTGATCGGGAAACCTCTAATGCAGTACTTTGTGTATTAATAAATGTACTTATCTAAACAAAACATGATATTCGATTGTTGTTGTTAATACAGGAACCCAGCAATACATACATATAGGCAATGGGTGCAGTATGCACCATAGAAGTACAGGCTGGTAATGTTGGCCACTAAAATATTAAATGGACACCGATCAGAATGTTGACTAACATTAAACTTTGAATTAATAGTTAGGAATGCACGACATAGTATACACTTGTTCTAGTACACAAGTACATATGCAGAGCCACAATGCATAGAAATCTGAGGCACATACAGGGAAACTCCAGTAAGGAGGAAAGGAAGAACATCACCAGAAAATGACAATAACATTAGATTTGATGTATTGTGTGTTTTGAGGCGTGCTTATTGGCCCTTGTGTGTGCACCATGATCTGAGATCAAACTGTAAAGAAAGTACTTAAGAACATATTAGAAGGTTAATGTCTAGGTATATAGCACATTTAAAACAAAAACAACTAGTATTGATATGTCACTGAAGAAAAATAAGTGGGCCAGTTATGTGAAGTAATCAGTGATGTCATCAATGCAATTTGTGATGTCATATCTGATGTCCTGGATGATAGTCTTAGCAGTGCATGGTGTTGGCACAAGTTATGGTTGCTTAGCTTATCATAACTGGACAATTTATGGTGGTTTTCGGTTTTACTAGTAACCATAATGTTACATTAACAAAGAATTTTCACTGAATTTCATTGGTTTTCGTTAGTACAACTTAACAATAACGTCCCTTTAATAAAGATCTTTCAGTGAATTCATACTTTACAGGGCCTGCGGTAGTGGCCTGTAGTTATGGTTAAGTTGCTCAAACGATAGGAAGAGAATTTTTTGGGTGCCTTATAACTTCCCCCCCGGATGAATCCTCATGAAACTTTGCAACACACGTGTATGGCCCATCATATCGATCCTGCAAAGTGTGGTGAGGTTTTGACATGGGGGAAAAGTTATAGGGGAGGTCCCAAAATATGTGTTTTTTTTCCCATAGATGCAGTGGAAAAAAAATGTGCTCACACCTACAGCCAAAACCGCTGGATGGAGTTTCACCAAATTTATGTCAGGAGCGGTGGCATGGTCCCAAAACCGTGCTTTTGTAAATGTGGTGTAAATCTGTCCAGTAGTTATTTTTTTATATGACCAAAAAGTAGGTAAACATATTTAGTGATATCTAGGTTCGCTCTGCTGACTCACTTCCCTGTTTGGTGTGCGGACGGGCCTCCATCTGGTCAATGAAAAACATGAGATGCATAAGATGTATGTAAACATACGCCATGCTGGATTCACAGACAGTGCCAATTGTTTGCGAACATTGCGTTAAACACATATTAAAAAACACAACATTGGACTTGTCAAACTTATCAAACAAGCTCTGGGGTGTGAAGGGTGATGAGGATGGGATATGGCCTTAAAAAGCCAACAAATTGCGTGTTTCTTCTCCAATGTCCGCAAACAGTCCGGGGCAGTCCTGAGATGTTCGTGAACATCTGAGTTGTTCGGGGGCATCTATGTTTATTTGTACATTACAGGGTTGGTGAAAAACAGCACCGCTCAATGAAACTGCATGACATTTGTGCAGTGAATAATAAGGGTGGTTTGATTTGGCTGGGGTCATGGTGGAGCATCATGCCGTCGGCAATTGACCAATGAATTTCATCTCCAGCATGTGCTGCTGATAACGACGGACATGCGCATGTGTTACTAAAAGTATGTTTCTTTGAGGAGGTTTATAATCCTTTCATATATATAAAAAGAAGAATTATTCATAACTTATATACAGTGATGTAACACCATGAAACATTTTCACTTATAAAAACATATTAAGTTGACAGAAAAAAACTTGGTTAAAGAGAATTTACAGTTAAGATGCATCCCATCCTTGAAACTCCTCTCCTCCAGCATCTAGTCAGTGGCGTTCCACCTTGGCATCCGAAATGTAGATGCAAACGTTTTGTAGATGATTGTTAAGAGGCAGTTGGTGTGTGGAAGCTTAATATGGTCATAGGGGTATCTACACAAAACAGTGATATAATATTGATGCCTGTGCAATGGGCCTGGCTGTCAGCATGGAGAATGTGTACTTTAATTTGCTCATTGGAGCATGCGGTATGGACAAGCATTAAGTTTGAATGGGGAAACATTTTCAGCTTCCGTTTACAATATGCGGTGGTGCAGTCGATTACAACAAATTTGCGCAATGATCATTAGCAAGGACCTAAAAGCATGTTTTTGGGAATATGTCTTGTGTTTTATTTTTCCAAAGTGTAAGAATGTAAGTAGAAAAACGAGTGATATACGTTTGGTGTCTGGGTAGTTGGCCTTGCCTTCAGCAAACACATATCTGTACTCTGATTTGCTTATTGGGAATGTGGCATGGCCAAATCCCATGCCCCATGGATTTGGAGACTTGCCATGGCTGCAAGCAATGAACACTTGCCATTGGTTACACTATTAGGGTATAGTGGACACTGAACTAGGATGCAGATAGGTGCAGTGAATAACAGGGGTGGTTTAGTTTGGATGGGGTCATGGTGGAGCCTTATGGTATAGGCAATTGAATGATGAATTACATCCCCAGCGTGCACCTCTGATAACAACAGACATAAATATGTGTTACATTTGTAGAAGATTGTGGCAGTTGGTGTGTGGAAGCTTAATATGGTGATAGGGTTATATGTACAGTTTATGGAAGTGATTGGTGGATGGATGTGACTGTTTGAAAGCAGGTATTGAGGGAGTGTTACAAATATAACATTTATAAGGGTAGAGGCACTACCCTGTGCCATGGTGTGCACGTGCCATCCATGACTTTTAATGATGCATGGCCAGGAGGGCAAAGTTATAGGGTGTCCCAAAATATTTGTCTTTTGCCATAGACGCAATCGAAACAACAAATTGCTCTCTCCTAGAGCCCAAAGCACTGGGTGGATTTTCATCAAATTTTCAGCAGGAGGGTGGCTTTGTCCCGAAAGCGTGCTTTTGTAAATTTGGTGTAAATCCATCTAGTAGTTGTTTATAAGAAAAAGTAGGGCAACAGTAATTAGTCATATCTGGATTCGGTCCATGGACTCACTTCCCTTTTCGGTCCGCAGACGGCCATCCGATTGGTTTACAGGCGACGTGATGTCCGGAGACATTGGACGTGCCTGCTGATTGGTCAATAAAAAATGTTCGGTGCGTCACATTTTTGGAAACGCCCACCATGTTCAATTCACAGACAGCCACCAGTGTCTGCAAACATCACGGTTAAAACATTAAAAAACACAACATTGCACTTGTCAAACTAATGAAACTATCTCTAGGGAGATGAGGGGTGATGGGGATGGGATATGGCCTCAAAAAGCAAAATAACTGGTGTTTTTCATCTTCAATGTCTGCAAACAGCTGGGGCAGTCCTGTGATGTCAGTGAAAATTTTAGATGTTCAGGGTCATCTATGCTTATTTGTTCATTACAGGTTTGGTGATACACAGTTTTTGGATGGCTTATAACATTGGCACCACCCAATGAAACTGCATGAACTCTTGGAATTTAATTTTAGACCTGATTCTGGATGGTTTTGAAAAGTGTGGTGCAGTTTTCTCAAGCGTGAACAAAATTAGAGGGTGGATTCTAACATATTGTAAAGACTAATACATGTGCTGCCATTTGGCAAATCTGACAAGTGGGTACAAACATTTTAGATCTAGATATAAATGTTTTTGTAAAGTTTGGTGGGATTCTTTCAAGAACGGGAAAAATAAGGGGGGCCCCAAAATATTGGAAAGGCTTATACATGTGGTGCCATTGACGAATCTGCACAGAAGTATGCAAAAAGATTTTAGATCTAGATATGAATGTTTTTGCAAAGTTTGGTGGGATTTTTTCCAAGAGAGGTCTAAATAAGCTAAATAAGAGGGGGGGTCAACATTTTTAGGTGCTTATAACTTCATTGCCATATGACATATTTTGGTACCTGAAGTGCATTGCATGTGCCTGTCCATCCATGCCCAGATTGTGATGGGGTGTCCATCCGTTGCCACATGTGGTTGATGCCATTCATGGCCTCCCACTCTTGCATTCCGATTGTGACCCAATGGCATGGTGGATGTGGGCCATGCACTGGTACCAGTGTGTCATGGTCATGAAGTCAGGGGCACAGGCATGCAGGGGTCACAAGCACATGAGACCTAGGTAGGTGGACACTGTCCTGGTGCCAAAGGCGTGAGGCTCATGAACAAAAGTAAACAAGAACATCCATTTAACACGAAAAGGTTTTTATTATGGACATAGCATTTCAGATGCATTAACCTTGAACATTCCATCCATTAAGCAGCCCCAAGTGTATTCTTGGGTGTGGCTGCAAATGGATTGCCTTTGCACGTGCTCACTCTCTAGGAGTGGCAGGGTGTGGCTGGTAAGCCGGCCATAATGGGCGTGCCCATGATCTCAGCTATAAAAACTGCCCTGATCCTCAAGACAGACGCTTCACATTATTTTGCACTTGCAAGCAGCGTAACGCTCACCATCGTCTGAGGTCAGACTTACCTTTGAAGATTCTGCTTACTGGATATCCTGCTTCCTGCTTCCTGCCAGCATACTTACAAAGTGGGGGAAACTGTTCTTACCTGAACTTACCTGAACCAAATATTCATCTTTACACTTTCCGAAATGCCGAAATCTTAATCTTTGCACTGCAGCACGACATGCTCTATCGTCAACAGCAGTGCCTGCAAGGAAAAACAGAAGACAAGGTTAGGCATCAAAAAAACAGTCAGTTTAGGTTGCGCTTCGCCATACTTTGCACTTTTCCTTAAACCATCACTTACCTGCTGTCGAACATTGCAGTAGCATCCATCTTCCATCCGACCGCATCTCGCGTCTCACAGCAGCATTGAGGCTGCATTTCCATTTAAGGGAAGAAAACAGAAGAGAGACATTGCAGGCATAAATAGGAGCAACATATAAAGACATTAAACAGAACCAACAGCATCACAAGAGCTCAAGAAAGACTTACCAATCATAAGGAGAAGCATAGTCGCAGCTGGACTGGACTAATCCCTATCAGGGATCAGTGAAGAAACTAGATCCCATTGACCCGCCCCTGACAGAAGTAGAGCAGAGAATGCTCACATTAACCGTACTCTGGGGTGAAGGGTTTGAGAGGTACAACAATAACACACTCTTATCTCCACGCAGAAGCAGTATCACCACATACCACCGCTCACAGCTTTTCTACTGATGGAGAGGCCTGAAGGGGGTGATTCAATTTCAGGGAGGGTTCCAACCGATGGAGAGGCCTGAAGGGGGTGATTCAATTTCAGGGAGGGTTCCAACCGTGCCCCAATGCCTCCGCAGAGACCAGGTGAGTGTAACACAGTGAGCATTCCCCCGTGCCCTGCTGCTCATGCAAGTGATCTGAATGTTGATGCTTTTAATGGTTGTAGGTCAAAGGATCGACAACTATAGGATTGAATGGTCAAATGGTCGACACCAAAGGACCGAAAACAAAAGGATCAAATGTTTTCTTTTTTTCTTTTTTTTTTTTTTTTGGGTGGGGTCCCCCTCAAACCCTGCTTTTTTGTGGTAAAAACCACTTTTTTTTCCATAAACGAACCCCCCCCCCAAAAATGTAATTTAAAAAAAATGTCATCCTTTTGTTTTCGGTCCTTTGGTGTCGATCCTTTGACCATTCGACCCTTTCTAGTCGACCCTTTGACCGGACACCGCTTTTACTCATGCATTAGCCAGTTCTGCTGTCCTCCATAATGTGCCATGTACGTAGGCATGGTACTATTCCACAAGACCATGGAGTCATGGGCTGATCTTGGTAAGCAGGCGCAGAAGTGGTTGATAGGTCTGCATCACAGACGAACTGCACATTAATTGAGTGTACAGCTTTCTGTTTCTAGACACATCCTCTGTGGCGTGGGCAGCCACTAGCTCAATGTATGTGCAGTCCACTGCTTCCAGTACCTTGAGCATGCCTGTGAGTGCATGGAAGCAGACCTTGGTGACATTTACCTGAGTCTGTGTGGTTGGTAGAGCGATGAGCTGGGACAAATGGCACAGCAGGGTATCCCGGACCTGCATCAGCAGTTTTGAAAATGCAAGCTGTGCGATGCCTTGCAGCTCGCCAACTGTGTGCTACAATGAGCCCATGGCAAGATAGTGCAGCAATGACACCCCCTTCAGCAGGGGGGTATGGCATTTTGGCTGCTGATGATGCTCTGGATATCGTCCTGGATGAGCTCCACAGGATATGATATATGATATGATATGGCATTTATAACGCGCCTATACACAAGTGTTTCAAGGCGCAACGAGGCAAGGGGGGGACAAAGGGAGGACAGACAACGATCTTACTAGGCCAGGTGTCATTCAGATCGCGCAAGTGCATGGGAAGGGGGGAAAGGAAGAGTGCAAGGGGGGAAAGGGAGAGGGGAAAGTGCAGTACATGGGAAGTGGAATAAATAAGATAAATAAAAACACGTAAAAACAGGCCCAGTGCAAGGAAATGTGGACAAAGTGCTGGAAAGGGGACTGAAGGGATACAGAAAACAGTCCCCAAGTGCAGAGGTTTACAGGGAGGCAGTGCAGGTGGGCAGTTGACAGGGCCAGAGAAAGGAAAGGGTGGCCAGGTAACCAGTGCAATTTCAGTCAGGAGTTCAGCAAGGGAGGGGAGGAGAGAAAGCAGAAGCAAAGAGGAAGGTTTTGAGGTGTTTCCGGAACCGGAGGTGATTCTCCTCGAGTTTCAGGGAGGCAGGAAGGCTGTTCCAGGCAGAGGCCCCTGCCGAAGAGAGTGATCTACCACCAACTCGTTGCTTGGAGAAGCAACTGACTCTGAGGCAGTTGGAGGCAGATGAGCGAAGAGCTCGAGAAGGAAGGTATTTAGGAAGAGAGAGTTGAAGGTATTTTGGCCCCAGACCACAGAAGGCCTTGTGTACAATGCAGAGGGTTTTGAATTTAATCCTCGCAGCCACTGAGAGCCAGTGAAGAGATTTCAGTCCTGGAGAGATACGATTCCTGGGCTTGAGGCCAAGGACAAGTCTCGCAGTCCTGTTCTGGATAAGTTGCAGAGGGCGGAGAGTAAAGGCAGGCAGATTTAGATAGAGGCTGTTACAATAGTCCAGCTTAGAGAGGACCAGGGCTCTGTAGACAGTGAGCTTCTGGGGGAAGGATAGAAAAGGAAGAATACCTCTAAGGAGGTGCAGCTGGTATTGTGACCTCTTAGAGACGTCAGAGATGTGAGGGGAGAAGGAGAGTGCAGAGTCGAAGATGACCCCAAGGTTTTTCGCCTTGCAGGTGGGAGTGGGAGGAGGGCCAAGAGAGGCCGGCCAGAGAGCTGCAGGGAAGGAGGGAGTGGGTGTGCCAATGAGTAGAATCTCAGTCTTACTGGCATTAAGGCAGAGGTCGTTGGTGGCGCACCAATCCTGGATGCCAGGCAGACAGTCAGAGATGAGGGAAGGAGAGGAGGAGGAGGAGGCTGCGGGTAGCCTGAAAATGAGCTGGGTATCATCCGCATAGCACTGAAAGTTGGGACAGAGAGCAGCGATGCGGTGGGCAAGGAGTGGCAGGTATTGGTTGAACAGCCAGGGAGAGAGGTTAGATCCTTGGGGGACACCACAGGTAGGGAAAAAGATGTTGGAGAGGAAGGACCCATGTTGGACGTGGGAGGGTCGGTCAGAGAGGAAAGAAGCCAGCCATGCCAGAGCCTGACCAATGATAGCCAGGTTGTCACAGAGACAGTTGAGCAGGAAGGCATGATTGACAGTGTCAAAGGCAGAAGAGAGATCAAGTAGGATAAGAACACAAGGGGTGTTAGAGTCAATGTTGGAGAACAGGTCTTCACAGATGTTCAGGAGAGCATTTCCGTGCTTCTGGCAGCTCTGAAGCCAGACTGATGGTCATGAAGACAACCAACAGATTCAGTGTGAGATTGAGTTGGGGGATGGCCAGTTTCTCCAGGAGCTTGCCCAGGAAGGGAGTTATGGAGATTGGGCGATAGTTAGCCGGGCAGGATGGTCTCCTTGTTCAGGCTATATAGTGGGTGGATCTGCCTTTCATTCAGTGCCTACGGTGTGGGCTGCATGCCCGGTATGGGTACACACCTCTGGGCTGCAACATGCATGCCATTGTTCACATATATTCTCCTTCCCATCCTCCTCTACTGCCTGTCAGCCTGTTGCCACTTTTGCAGCTCCTGCTCAAAGAGCTGCACTCCTGCTTGCACCACCTCCAGGTACAAGACTACTGCTATGATGGGTTCCATGGTTGTGTTTGGAAGAGTGTGTGTGGTCCTTTTCAGCAGTTCCGGTGCTCATTGTGTGCATCTGGGTGCATTGAGTGCACATGTGGCCTGTTCCTCCACACCTCAGCCTGGTTACCACCTGCTTCAAATTGCCAGTGTTTCTGGCAATGTTTTCACAGTGGTAACAGCATTTTTGTGCCAGTGTTTCTGAGAAAGCCGCTATCGAGATGCCATCTTGTTTTCGGGGTGCTGATGTTACCGCTACTGCTTCCAGAGGGTTGCGCTGATTCGGGTCACTGTGCTACCAGCAGCGGTAGAACAGTGTCTGCTGTTGCCTGCAGCTTTGTTACCGGTATTTCTGCTCGTAGAGCTGTGGTCCAGAAAAAGTGTGGCAATCAGAATTAAATGCACGCTATTTCCGGACCGCCAGCTTGTAATGAGGCCCATTGTTGAATCTGCAAATAGTTTCACTGTAGTTTTTGATACAGGTGGCTAGTGAATAACAGGAGCCATGTACACTGAGAGTTCAAGAGTACATCTGAAGTGTTGTACTCAGATGACAGGGTTACATGTGGAGTTTTCGGATGTGACTGGTGGATGGATATGTGACTGTTTGAAAGCAGCCAATGAGGGAGTGTTACAAACATAAAGTAAAAATGGGTAGAAGGGCTGCTCTGTGCGATGGTGTCCACATGCCGTCCAGGTCTTTTAAGGCTGCCTGGCATGTAAAGGGGACTGTGGAGATCATGGACAGTCATGAAGGTCTGTGGATTACGGTCCTTATTGTATGCTAAAGAAAAGTATTTGGGAGAGAATATTGTTTCTGTCCTTTTTTCTTATTCTCTAGTATACAATTGTGCATTATTTCCATTAGCATAGTACCAAATGCTAAAGGAAATGTTAGAGAATCGTATTGGGTCTAACTACTTTACTGAAAAATGTAAAGCAGATGGAGTCTACAAGATTCTTCTATTTTTAACTGTGAAAGGTGCACCTAAAAGGACCCTTGTTTATTTTTATTTTTTTCTTTGTTATTTTTTTCAAAGAGAGGCAAGAAGGTACGTTGGGGGAGGGAAAGGGCATGTGGACAGTGGAAGATGTCAGGCGTGCTTTAAATCTAAGGTGGGGCCAGTGTTTCGAATGCTCCTGGACTGCAGCCTCGAAAGTACTTCAAAACTGTTCCCCCTGTGGTGTGTTGCAGTAAATAAAGAGTACTGTTGTACTGGAAAGATGTGGATCAACAGTTTCTTGCAGTGCCTGTGAGGCAGCCGATGGGATCCTCGGCACACAAGAGTAGCCTGTGTGGTGGGAGGAGCAGTTGCGAAATATGGGGTAGAGGAAGACAGCTTATAACTACCTGAGAAAGGAACAGCCTTTCTCAGAGCACCCTGGTGTTTTGAGTGGATGTGGTCGTGCATGGAGGTGGTACTAAAAGAGAACTGCCCGTGTTGTCCATGACTAAGTATGATTCCACACTTAATGCATTCAACATGCCTCGCAGTCCTGTTCTGGATAAGTTGCAGAGGGCGGAGAGTAGAGGCAGGCAGATTTAGATAGAGGCTGTTACAATAGTCCAGCTTAGAGAGGACCAGGGCTCTGTAGACAGTGAGCTTCTGGGCGAAGGATAGAAAAGGAAGAATACCTCTAAGGAGGTGCAGCTGGTAGTGTGACCTCTTAGAGACGCCAGAGATGTGAGGGGAGAAGGAGAGTGCAGAGTCGAAGATGACTCCAAGGTTTTTCGCCTTGCAGGTGGGAGTGGGAGGAGGGCCAAGAGAGGCCGGCCAGAGAGCTGCAGGGAAGGAGGGAGTGGGTGTGCCAATGAGTAGAATCTCAGTCTTACCGGCATTAAGGCAGAGGTCGTTGGTGGCGCATCAATCCTGGATGGCAGGCAGACAGTCAGAGATGAGGGAAGGAGAGGAGGAGGAGGAGGCCGCGGGTAGCCTGAAAATGAGCTGGGTATCATCCGCATAGCACTGAAAGTTGGGACAGAGAGCAGCGATGCGGTGGGCAAGGAGTGCCAGGTATTGGTTGAACAGCCAGGGAGAGAGGTTAGATCCCTGGGGGACACCACAGGTAGGGAAAAAGATGTTGGAGAGGAAGGACCCATGTTGGACGTGGGAGGGTCGGTCAGAGAGGAAAGAAGCCAGCCATGCCAGAGCCTGACCAATGATAGCCAGGTTGTCACAGAGACAGTTGAGCAGGATGGCATGATTGACAGTGTCAAAGGCAGAAGAGAGATCAAGCAGGATAAGAACACAAGGGGTGGTAGAGTCAATGTTGGAGAACAGGTCTTCACAGATGTTCAGGAGAGCATTTCCGTGCTTCTGGCAGCTCTGAAGCCAGACTGATGGTCATGAAGACAACCAACAGATTCAGTGTGGAGATTGAGTTGGGGGATGGCCAGTTTCTCCAGGAGCTTTCCCAGGAAGGGAGTTATGGAGATTGGGCGATAGTTAGCCAGGCAGGATGGTCTCCTTGTTCAGGCTATATAGTGGGTGGATCTGCCTTTCATTCAGTGCCCACGGTGTGGGCTGCATGCCCGGTATGGGTACACACCTCTGGGCTGCAACCTGCATGCCATTGTTCACATATATTCTCCTTCTCATCCTCCTCCACTGCCTGTCAGCCTGTTGCCACTTTTGCAGCTCCTGCTCAAAGAGCTGCACTCCTGCTTGCACCGCCTCCAGGTACAAGACTACTGCTATGATGCGTTCCATGGTTGTGTTTGGAAGAGTGTGTGTGGTCCTTTTCAGCAGTTCCGGTGCTCATTGTGTGCATCTGGGTGCATTGAGTGCACATGTGGCCTGTTCCTCCACACCTCAGCCTGGTTACCACCTGCTTCAAATTGCCAGTGTTTCTGGCATGCTTTTCACAGTGGTAACAGCATTTTTGTGCCAGTGTTTCTGAGAAAGCCGCTATCGAGATGCCATCTTGTTTTCGGGGTGCTGATGTTACCGCTACTGCTTCCAGAGGGTTGCGCTGATTCGGGTCACTGTGCTACCAGCAGCGGTAGAACAGTGTCTGCTGTTGCCTGCAGCTTTGTTACCGGTATTTCTGCTCGTAGTGCTGTGGTCCAGAAAAAGTGTGGCAATCAGAATTAAATGCACGCTATTTCCGGACCGCCAGCTTGTAATGAGGCCCATTGTTGAATCTGCAAATAGTTTCACTGTAGTTTTTGATACAGGTGGCTAGTGAATAACAGGAGCCATGTACACTGAGAGTTCAAGAGTACATCTGAAGTGTTGTACTCAGATGACAGGGTTACATGTGGAGTTTTCGGATGTGACTAGTGGATGGATATGTGACTGTTTGAAAGCAGCCAATGAGGGAGTGTTACAAACATAAAGTAAAAATGGGTAGAAGGGCTGCTCTGTGGGATGGTGTCCACATGCCGTCCAGGTCTTTTAAGGCTGCCTGGCATGTAAAGGGGACTGTGGAGATCATGGACAGTCATGAAGGTCTGTGGATAACGGTCCTTATTGTATGCTAAAGAAAAGTATTTGGGAGAGAATATTGTTTCTGTCTTTTTTTCTTATTCTCTAGTATACAATTGTGCATTATTTCCATTAGCATAGTACCAAATGCTAATGGAAATGTTAGAGAATCGTATTGGGTCTAACTACTTTACTGAAAAATGTAAAGCAGATGGAGTCTACAAGATTCTTCTATTTTTAACTGTGAAAGGTGCACCTAAAAGGACCCTTGTTTATTTTTATTTTTTTCTTTGTTATTTTTTTCAAAGAGAGGCAAGGAGGTACGTTGGGAGAGGGAAAGGGCATGTGGACAGTGGAAGATGTCAGGCGTGCTTTAAATCTAAGGTGGGGCCAGTGTTTCGAATGCTCCTGGACCGCAGCCTCGAAAGTACTTCAAAACTGTTCCCCCTGTGGTGTGTTGCAGTATATAAAGAGTACTGTTGTACTGGAAAGATGTGGATCAACAGTTTCTTGCAGTGCCTGTGAGGCAGCCGATGGGATCCTCGGCACACAAGAATAGCCTGTGTGGTGGGAGGAGCAGTTGCGAAATATGGGGTAGAGGAAGACAGCTTATAACTACCTGAGAAAGGAACAGCCTTTCTCAGAGCACCCTGGTGTTTTGAGTGGATGTGGTGGTGCATGGAGGTGGTACTAAAAGAGAACTGCCCATGTTGTCCATGACTAAGTATGATTCCACACTTAATACATTCAACATGGGCAGACATTCGGTATCCCTCGCACAGTTTTAAAGAACCAACACACACATGATTGTCTCTTAGTGATGGAGATAGGCATTTCCTCTACCTCATCTTCCTGGTCCTCTTTATCCTCCTCTGCATCATCATACCTTGTCCCCTGTCCAGGCCCTCCAGGTGGTGGTGTTGATCTTCATGGTGGTGGTGGCCCCTGTGGAGGAGGGGTGCCCATGACTGGTGGCATTCTTTAAGTGAAATAGCAGGTATGCCAATAGTCTTCCAAATAGGTGCTCCCTCCTATACTGCTAGATTGAGAATGACCAAAAGTAATTGGTGGGTGCCTTCAGAGGAACCGTCTGTGGTGTTCGCCACTGTTTGTGAACTGCCAAGTCGTAAATAGGCCTTGTAAAGTTGTACAAATTTGAGAGATCAACTAAAAATGGGTATAGGAGCTATGCAAGTGTAGTCTTTCAACTTGAAAATTCCTAGATCTGCTGAAAATATAGTTTCAGACTGTACCCAAAGCATGGATCCGTTTGCGAACACATCATCATGCCACATGCGAGTGGTCATGTTACACTGTCTGGGGATGTCCATGATGCCATCAGACATTTGCAAACATCGACAGACACAAATAAAAGTAAAAAGGTGTCAAAAGTTGCTAGAGGTGTTAAGAATGTTGCTAGAGGTGGGGAATGACAACGTTTTCACTTGAAACTTCCTAGATAAGCCGTAAATGCAGTTTCAAAATGTCTGTGAAGCACAGACACCAATCGCACACCAATCACAGACACGTCATCATGCCGCATGGGCGCAGTCCATGGCTGATGTCCGGGATGTCCGCAATGCTGTGATGAGATACGCGTACCTCGGCGGCAAGAGACGCTGGGCGCATTTGCAGGGATGTCTGGAATCGAGGGTGCTGTCTGCTGACTAATTAAAGGTGCCACCTGCGAGATCAGACATGTCCAGACACAGCTCGCATTCCTCAAACTTCATCCATTGGGTAACCAGACCCAAACGTTGCTATAGACCGTGGACTAGCAATTGGGGTTTAAAAAAAATGTATGACATAATAATATATGAGATATTTGTTGTATAAAAATACATTATATTTATTTATGAAAAGGATGGGGTATTGGAATGGGAAACATAAATGGGGGGATTTGGTATTTCTATGAAGTCATTGAGGGAGCGAGGGGGAGACGTTTCATCAAATTGTCTTTGATTTATGTTTCGTGAATTTGATTGGGGTATGATATGATATTTTATGTATATTGCATTCGTACACAAGTGTTTCAGAGCGTGACACGGCAAGGGAGGGGAACAGGGATAACAACAAAAAATTCTTACTAGGCCCAGTGATATCTAGAACGCACAAGTGCATGGGAGAGGGGGAGGGGAAAAGTGCATGGAAGGGTGGAGAAGTGGAAAGTGTGGAGCAAAGGAGAAAAAGATCAATAATAATTAATTAATAAATAATAAAGGCAACAAACAGTGGCTGTACAGCAGCATTTGGCAAGTGCTAGGTTTAAGGATGCACACAGGGTAGGTCTAATAATTGAAGGAAGAAAAAAAAGGGGGGGCTATTTCGGTACAGATACAGACCCCAGTTCAAGGGGTGGCCCAGAGGCAGTGAGAGCTGGTGGCAGGGTGAGCAGGTACCTGGGCCCAGAGCACAGAGTGTGGCCAGGTGCACGGTGCCAGAGAGAACAGATCAGCATGGGAGAGGGGGAGTGAAGGCAGAAGCAAAGAGGAAGGTCTTGAGGTGCTTCCGGAACCAGAGATGGTTCTCCTCAAGTTTCAGAGTGCGGGAGGCTGTTCCAGAGGGAGAACCCAGCCGAGGACAGAGATCTACCCTCAGCTCGTTTCTTTGAAAAATGACTGACCCTGATGGAGTTAGAGATAAATGAGTGAACAGCATGAGAGGGGAGGTATTTGCGGAGGGATAGCTGTAGGTATTTTGGACCCAGGCCCCAGAAAGCCTTGTGGACAATGCAGAGGGTTTTGAATGTAATCCTTGCTTCCACTGGGAGCCAATGGAGAGATTTCATTGCTGGAAAGATACGATCCCAGGGCTTGAGGCCAAGGACAAGTCTTGCAGTCCTGTTCTGGATTAGTTGCAGAGGGCGGAGAGTAGAGGTAGGTAGATTTAGAAAGAGGCTGTTACAATAGTCCAACCTAGAGAGAAACAGCGCTTGGGGGACCATGAGCTTCCGGGGGAAGGAGAGGAAAGGAAGTGTACCTCTGATGAGGAGCTGTAGGAAGTTTGACTTTTTAGAGACAGCACAGATGTGGGCGGAGAAGGAAAGTGTGGAGTCAAAGATGACCCCCAGGTTCTTAGCCTCGCAGGTGGGGGTAGGAGGAGGGGAAAGGAAGGTGGAGGAGTGCCAATGTGAAGGATCTCCGTCTTGCTGGCATGCAGACAAAGATCATTGGCGGCACACCAATCTTGAATGGCAGTTAGGCAATCAGAGATGAGAGAGGAAGAGGAGGTGACCCAGGCAAGGGGGAAAGCAACAATTAGGACACTGATAGTCAACATTTCTAATAACATTATTTTTAACATAATATATACATTCTTTAAAGTGTGCTGGTTAAAACATATGACATTCAGTGAGAAATCTTGTTTAACTGGATGCTATGGTTACAATTCAAACATAAAACCCCCAAAATTCACCAGTTATGGTTAGCTAAGCGACCATAACTCGTGCCACTACCATGCACTGCTTAGACTAATACCCAAGCTCTCAAAGATAACATCACACATGTCGTTGATGACATCACTGATGAAATCACACATCAAATTAATTCTTATGAAAAGTCTTGTAAACTAGTTCATGTTTTAAAACATGTACTCATCAAAATAAAATGTTATTCTGGAGTTTTCTTGTTAATAAAACAACATAATAATATATACATACAGGAAATGGGTGTACCATGCACCACAGAAAAACAGTATTTGTAATCTGGTAATATTGCAAGGCTACCAGAATGCTGTGTAATGTTAATCTTGAGCTTGGTATCTGTTTTATTTTTTTATATCAGTTATCTTGCCCAGCGACTTATTTTGTTCTATTCTATGGGCCTCAATACACTTTGTGCGGTAACCATGGTGCTATTAGCGCCATGGTTGCCGCCGGTATTTTAACGTGTCCGCCTTGGTGAATGGCGGAATTACCGGCCTACTCCAAGGTGAGCGGGGCCGGTAATTCCCCAATCACCAAGGCCCTTCCCCAATCCCATTTTTGCCCCCCTAGAGCATAATGGGAATGGGGAAGGTGGTAATTACGGTACCGCAAATTGCAGTACCGTAATTAGCACCGAGTTCCCTTTGTGGCACCCTACTTTAACGGCTGGTAAAACCAGCCGTTAAGGTCGGGTCCCGCAAAGGGAACTCGTAGTAAGGCGGTAAGGGTTTACCGGTACCAGTGCCCTTACCAGTACCAGTAAACCCTTACCGCCTACCGTGTAATGAGGCCCTATGTCTTCTGTTGCTCTTTTAAGAATAGACAGAGTATAAAAAACAACTCCAGTATACACAACTAGGATTCAAACTCTTAAATGACAGTGCCTTTTTTGATATTTTCATTTGGTTAATATATATATTGTTTTTACTCATAGTTGTCCTCCACCATCTTAGGTTGCACTTCAGATAATGCGTGTTTTGGCATGAGTGCCTTCATCAAATCTGGACATTCATTTTTTAATGAATACAAACAAATTGGTCAAACAGACTGATAATAATTATCCTCGGCTGATGGTTGCATTTGTTATATTCGGTATTACTCACGCAATGTGAGGAAAATCATCCAGCGGCATTGGCATGTTCTTAAAATGGATAAAGATTTATCATTATAGCTTTATCATGCCTGGTCTTAACATCTAGGTGAGCACCTTCACGAAGGATAAGTTGGTCTCAAACTTTTTAAATCTGCTTCATAAAATGTCAACTAAGTCTGCTTGGCTGTCTGCATCTCCCGCAGGTTTTGTTAAATGCCACAAATGTAAGGTGTGCTCTCATGCCACTACACAAAAATCCTATATCCATCCCATAAGAGCTGTCCATTGTGTCATCAAGCAACTGATCACATGTGATCACATGTGTTACATTCTTGGTTGTCTACGTCCTTAGTTGCCCTTGTAACAAATGGTACGTGGACATCACCACATGTATTGTTTTTGTTTCTGTGACATGGTTATGTTATGGGTTTCCTTTATCTAATTCTTTTTTCCTTTTTTCTTTCCAAAAAACGGGTCATCATTTTTGTGCATATTGTGTCCTGGTTCCTCCCTGCCCTACTGTCTTGGTTTCCGTTAAGCCCCTTTGCTTTGAACCTTTCTAATCTGTTTGTCCTGGGCAACCACTGGGTTCCCATTTGGGGTATTAGCTCCATAATACACATTATTGAGGGAGTCTGGGAACAATTGCTCTAATTTTGATAAATGTATAATCTTGGCATGTTGCCGGTGCTTGTTTGCTTTCACTGACATTGTGAGTGGTTTTGTTTTTCTTGACTTCAGTCATGCAGGCATAATGCACACATCTTGTGGCCGATTCATGGAACAAATATGCACTGAAATTAGTGGCACAAGCTGGTGCAAGCATGAAAAAGCAAGCGCACACGCACGTATGCGATTCATGGAGGGCCCTGTGCGTGTTTTTCCCGGGATGTGCACCAAATCCGTGGGTGGCGCACATGGGCGCACACGTCACTGCGACATCCCGAACACTGTGCGTGACACTCACAGCAAAATCGCATGACGTGTAGCACACACACCAAAAACGGGGCGGAACACACGGAATGGGGAACAACGTGTGAAAATGAAGGCGTAACTGGGGAAGTACTGCTGGGAAATACATGGAAAGCCCACACGTGCATGAACAACACGTATTCATGGAATCGAATATGGGAAACCTCCGCACGCCAAAAGACACGCACTGGCGTAAACACGTCCACCACACGAAGGCAGGCGGAAGCGTCCCTGCGCAGTATAAAAGTGTGCGCAAACAACAAACATGCATATACAGCTATGATGAACGGCCCGTTTCTCGATGCACTGATCGTGGGACACCGCAGGAGGAGGAGGCTAGCCAGGCCCCACATTTCTTTGCCCAGGACCATTTTTTTTGGGATGCCTGATGATGAGGTCTATGGGCGGTATAGGTTTCCACCTCGTATCATCCTAAACCTGGTCACTGAGTGGTAGGATGACCAATGTCCTGCATTTTTTGGCCACTGGGTCATTTCAGCTGCCAAAGTTGGGGGTGTCTCATAGCCCACACAGTCATGCTGCCTACACCAGGTGTTGACAATCATGACTGCCGGCCCCTCAGTCTGCAGGCACATATAGATGCCGAGAACACCCGCAGAAAGGCAGGCCGTGGTCCAAGACTTTTACAGGGTGGCACACTTCCCCAAAGTGCTCAGTGCCATAGATTGCACCCATGTGGCCCTACGTCCACCGTCCACCTATGGCAACTGAGCACATCTACCGCAACCGCAAGACTGGCATTCCATCAACATACAGGTTGTATGCGATGCCCATGGAATCATCACCTCTGTTTATGAAAACTATCCTGGGTCTTCCCATGACAGTTTCATATACAGAATGTTTGCCTTGAGCAGGGACCTGGAAGCTGGGAAGCATGGCGACACATGGCTCATTGGTGAGTACAAATGTCTGTGCACATGTATGCTGTCACACACAGACAAATACAAAAACCCAACTAATGACAACCATCCTCACCTCCCCAGGGGACAGTACCCACCCTCTGAGCAACCACCTGATGATGCCAGTACGGAACCCCACCACACCACCCCAGGTAAGATACAACGCTGCCCATATTGCAACCAGGGGCATAGTGGAGCACACATTCGGAGTGCTCAAGTCACGCATCCGCTCCCTTGACTGCTCTGTCAGGCAGCTACTATATGCACCCCCAGTAGTGTGCAGGATCATTTTGGCAGCATGTGCCCTGCATTATGTTGCAACACAACAGGGCGTACCAGTGGACATGATGGTGCCCCCACATCCCCAACCACAGGCATAGACACTGCTCATGGGAGGGGAACGGGCACGTGGCGAGGCAGGCTGGACCCAGCTTGTGGCCACATTTTTCACCTAAACTCCCACCCCTGCAGAGTGCACACAGGCCCGGCACATGCCAGGTGACAATCGATGATGAGAGACAGTCAGCTGTCACAACCTTGTGGGGTGCTGTCGGATGCCAACGAAAATGCCCGCCTGACAGAGTAGCTGCGCCGACACGTACAAATCCAGACTAAAATCCTGCATACCCAAGACCTAATTTCGTACTAACTGCAGTGGAGGGGATTGTGGATACACAGTTCATATTACGTTTGATATTCCCAGGGGAAATAAGCACAACCAGAAGGGGCCCATGGACGCATACACAGGTGCCAATATGGGAGACCAAACTGCTGGATCATCGTGGGCCGCCACCCCAGAGCCGTGGAGCCCCAGAGGGGATTCTCCGGACTCCTACATGGTGGATCTGGTTTACGGTTTTGCTGCAGTAAATTTGAAACTGGACGGGATTGGTCATCAAGGCAGACCTCCAGCAAGTGTATGCTTGGGTGCTGGAGACGGAGAACCAGATAAGCACAGTCGAAGACACTGTCGCTACCCACGGCAAGGACATGGACACTGTCAAGAAGCACCTGAAAATAGTACAGATGAAGTGCGAAGGCTTGGAATCAAGGTCCCGCCATAACAATATTAGGGTAGTGGGACTGGCGGAAAAACAAATCAACACTCCAATGCAGGTCTTCATGGAGGAAGTATCCGGGCAGTGCTCCCGGATGTACAGCTTTCACAACAGTTCCTGATAGAGAGGGCCCACAGAGTCCTAGCACCACCCCCGAAACCTGATGCACCACCACGCACAGTCATAGCCTGTATCCTTAACAACTGGGACAGAGATGCAATCCTTCGGCTGTCCTGGGAGAAAGGAACCCTAATGTATGACTCCACAAGGATACACATCTACCCCGACTTCTCCAATGGCGTGCAAGCAGCTCGCCGCAACTTCGACCAACTCAAGAGAGCACTGAGGACATGAGACATCCCCTACGCAATGATGTACCCAGCCAAATTACACATACAACAGGCCATAAAGACATATTTCTTTGAATCCCCTGAGGACTCCATGAGGTATATTGAACAGAATATCTCCCCAACGGTGAAAGAAAAAGATCCAATACCAGGCCATAGCAAATGAGACCAGACGAAGAGCACGACAAGGTCTAAGAACACATAAATTCTCATTATGCAAAGTCACAGGTGTGACGCCCCTTGAGGTAGTCTGGTTGGCAGAAGGAGAGGAGAATATGACCGCACAGAGCCACCCATCAGCTCAAATGTTGAACAGTTCAGAGGGGTTTACACCGTCCAGTTGGGGGGATGGTGAGGGAGGGGGGTGGGGTGATAGTTGGTCCGGTTGCCCTGGGGAAGATGCACAAGAAGCACTCAAACACACTCAGACCGTGAACAAGTATCCGGCAAAACCAGCAGGAAGAGGTCAGAAGGAGAGATGGAGTGCAACAATAACAAAAAAACACTGTTGAGTACGGCACAGGAAACACGACGATGCCTCAGCTGAAAGTGAGTCCACGACATACCCATGTAACCACAACTGGGGACGCAGGAGGTGCAGGCTACTCACGTGGAATGTGCGAGGACTGGCACATCCAATAAAAGCCAGGAAGATTCTGGCATATGCTACCCATCATAAGGTTTACATTTTATTCTTGCAAGAGACGCATGCTGGCGGGGGTCCTTACAGTAATACACAAGAGAGTAAACTTTCAGATGTCCAAAGCACAGGCCGACGAAGAGGACCGCTATGTGATAATGTGGAGACAGCTGCATAACAGTGAGACCGTACTGGTCAATACGTTTGGCCCAAACATAGACTGCCCAGAGTTCTACCTCCGTATCATGGAATGAATATTTCCTATTGGCGACGCAAAAGTGATCTGGGGCAGTGACCTCAATTTAACACTAAACCCAGAGATGGAACGATCTACGGAGAACCGCAGACTCAACACCAGAGCTTCACTCACACTTAAGCAGTGGTCTCCTTAACCATGGTAGATATAGGGAGGGAGATACACCCACTTAAGTGGGACTATACATTTTACTAAGGGGTACATGGAACCAGCTCACAAATTGATTACTGGCTGTGCTCCCCCAAACTGATTCCACAGAAGGAACAGTACTCAATCCTACCTCGCACATTGTTGGACCATTCCCCGGTCCTGCTGAGAATGCTACCCAAAAACCTAGAACACACTACCTGCATATGGCGCATGCCACAAGACCTACTGAAGGATGAAAAAGTGAGCGAACCACCAAGAATGGAGATAGAGGAGTTCTTTGAACGCATCATAGGCACAGTACAGACCCTGAATTCGGTGTGCAAGATGTTCAAGGTTTGGCTCAGAGGCCAACTGATGAGGACATTTTATGGCACCCTGAGAGAAATAAGGAAAAACCTATCCCAGACAGAACGGAAATTGAAGGACCTAGAGGCTCAACATACCAGGCCCTTTGGGAAGAAACAACTACAAAACATACAAAAGCAACTAGAGAAATTCAAGACACTCGCAGAATAAGAAGTCCTTTAGATGACCCAACCTATACGGGCACGGAAATATGGCGAAGGGAACAAGGCGAGTAAGGCAATGGCAGCCCTTATCAGAATTGAACAGGGATCAAGGTACATTACCACGATCCATGACAAGGAAGGAATGGTGAAGACGGCACCACAGGAAGTAAAAAAGGTGTTTCAACGATTCTACGGCAAATTATACGCAAACACGGACACAGCTACCCAGGAAGACCTCAGAACATACATGGGCTCGTTCTCATTACTTACATTAGGAGACAAAGACAGATCGATGCTAGACCTTCCACTGACACCCGAAGAAATCGAACAAGCCATTTCAGACCTTTAATCAGGAAAAGCCCCTGGGTTGGATGGCATCCGACTTCACATCTATAAGGCATATAAATTGGAGCTGTCCCCAAGGCTATTGGAGATCTGGGAGGAATCACTTGAGCGTGGAACGTTATCTGACACTATGAGGGAAGCAATCATGACTGTCCTCCTTAAGCCTCAAAAACCCCCACAGGACCCGCCATCATACCCCCATTGTCACTGATAAACTCAGACGTAAAGATTTTTACGAAGGTAGTGGCAAATCGACTGCTTCCGCACATGAACAAACAAATCCACATGGATCAAACAGGGTTTATTCCCACCCGCTCAACGGCATTGAACCTTCGGAGATTCTTCGCAATAACATCACAGCTAGACCCAAAAGCCAAAGCAACTGCAATCACAATCGATGCTGAAAAAGCATTTGATTCAGTATCATGGAACTATATGTTTGCTATACTAGAGAAAATGGGGATTGGACCGATATTCAAGAGCTATATACGCATGTTGTACCAGAATCCAGTGGCTAGGGTGCAAACTAATAACACATTATCCTCTCCTTTCGCATTGGGTAGGGGCACCCGCCAAGGCTGCCAGCTATTTCCCCTCATATTTGCACTTACAATAGAGGGTATGGCCGCTAAAGTTAGGCACGAACACATGTGGAGGGGTATTCGCATTCGAGGAAACCCCCAACTACTGTCCTGATACGCAGACGACACAATGGTGTACGTCAGAATCCTGGATGTACACCTACCACCAATAATGCAGGAAATAAACCCATTCTCGGAGTTCTCGGAGTACTCTGGATACAAAATCAACCAAACAAAATCAGAAATAATTCCACTTACGCCAACCACAGAACAATCCCCGGGCCACAGCAGCATTTAAATGGTCCCCCACAACGGCACGGTACATGGGAATAATAATGTTCACTGACAAACAGACCCTCTATGATAACAATTATGAGCCATATCTGAAACTCCTGGAGCACAAACTTGCAGTTTGGAGCAGGCTGCTAATATCCATGTACGGCCGCGTGGCCCTGCTCAAGATGGTAAAAGTCCCAAATTGACAAAATGTTTGGGAAAAAACAGAACTACCATAGTGTTTATACCAGAGGAAAGAGGAGAGGTGCATCCCAAGAACCAGAGTGTTTGCAATTGAGAAGAGAGGAGAGGAGAGAGACATGCACTTAAGGTAAATGCAGTAAAAGTATCACAGGCTAATGGAAAAGAGCAACCTAAATCCTCTATGTTAGACTTAAAGCATTAAGGGAGTGGAGGACCACAGAAGGGGAGTACTGCTCATAATGCTGAAGAACAGCAGTAAAAGAGTGATGCTCAGTATGCTGAAGAACGGCATTAGAGAGTGCTCATAATCCTGAAAAACGAAACAGTGATGTAGCTGAGATGCGCAGCAGACAGAATTCTGCAGTAATGGTGCTGGAAGGGAGGTGCTTAGCACCTGAAATAATTAGAAGAAATAGCAGTAGAAGTAAGTGCTTAATATTTGAGCACTAGGAAGAATAGCTCTTTAGAAGATGAGGATGGTATTCTAGAGGAAAGAGGATTCACACCTGAGGAAGAATGCTCAGCCAATCAGAGCGCTTGAAATGCAGGTTCGAACTGGCAGTCTAACGCACACGTTTCTAGCCACCCAAGAACATTCTACAGTTTTCACCTTTTTTCACCATGTTTTGCCTGCCTGACTCTCTCCTGCACCTCCTATCCCCCCACAGGTCCCACCCTCACCCCACTTAGCTGCTGAAATTCCAGGCACCACCACACCTTTTTGTGGGGCCGCCATCATAGGACTAGAAAAAGGACTAAGTTCCCTTTCTAATTTTTATGGTGGTTGCCATCTTGTTTTTCTACTTTTTGTAGACTAGATTTTGGCTTAAACTATATTTGTGGAGTCTGTCTCCTAGTTCATAAGGATCCATGCTGTGTACTGAGAAAGGGGAGGTGGTGCACTGGTTGCTCCCAAAGCACTCTGCCAGATACTGATAAACATAAACGGACTCAACAGAAGCATTCATGCAGCAGGGGGGAGTGCCTGTGAATCCCACTTGAAGCACATTTAGAGGGGCCCCTTGTGTTGACCTGGGAGGGAGCATGGAGATGCACAAGGGTGAAAGATATCCTGCCCAATTTGGTGGACAGGGGATTTAAATCCGCTGTCCACATTCAGGCCGATGAAAGTGTAATCAATGTGGGTAACGGTGAAATAAAACCAGTAAACCTGTGGTCACAATATGGGAAATTAGATGATTAATTGAGGTAAATAAGAGAAGTCAGACTTCTTCAAAATATGTAGTGCAGCATAAAAGACAGATCGCATGACCATGTAGTGAGTGAGAAGGAGTGTGAAAAAGAAGAGGGAAACAGGTGATGAGGGTAGTCCTTGCATGGGCCAGATGTGTGTTGCAGGAGAAAGAGGAGAGAACCTGAGGGGCATATCTTACTGGGAGCTTGAACTTAGTCCCAAGCAGAAACCAGAAAAACCAGAAAAAAAAACACTTTAAAGAGACTAATGTGGGTTATGGCCCAAACCATGCCTGTGATTAGAGAACATTAAGAATATCTAACCGCTGGCTATAGCTCTAACCCAAAGCCTGACAGAAAGATCTGACTTCTAGAAAGAGACAAGAACTACTAGCTGGCTGGGGAGACAACCTAGACAAAGGAAATATTCACTAATTTGAAAAGAAGAAAAGGTAATCAATCCTGGAAAGGCCCAACTCAAGAGTGTGATCATCTGCAGGCGGGTGCACATACCTTAAGTCTATCAAGGAGAAATTCCTGATGCTATAGAAATGCGTACCTCTGAAGACATCAGAGAATTAATTGTTCTTGCTGGTAAGCATGTGGTAATACAACGTTCAGAGGTTGAGGATGGTTACCTGCAATAATTGACTCATTAAGAGCCACAAAAGACAGCTGGGTGTCCACTTCCAACATTGTTTGAAAGTGAATGGTTGATACCATTTGAAACTAGGACGTTTTGTGGGCTTGGACGCTAGGAGCTATGTACAGAGCATCCCCTCATGCTTACATTGTGTTATCCATCATGACTAGTTTTGTTAAAGTCAACGCTGATAGGTTGTAGTGAATCGAAGCTCATAACTCTTTAATACTGTCATGTTTTTCTGACCTTTGCACTGAATACTTCATCGGGCCTTTGAGGAAATCCTGTTCTGTTTTTACTTTCTCCCATCCACATACGCCCTCATCCAACCGTTCATTGCATGAAGTAAAGATTTTAGTGTTAATCCTCAGGCTAGAGTTTCTGTTAATCCAATAATGTCACATTGCTTAGTACTTTGAAATAACAGTTACAAACACACTGGATCTCACATATTTCTAAAAGTATCTATAAACACACTTACATCATAAAATACACCATTGATTGCTGTCAGTAAAGGAAATAAATAGATATTGGGTATATAGCTATTCATACAAACATCATGACATTAAATCACTTTTAGCAATATTGTCAACACAAAAGTCAATTTGCACCCTTGATCCCCAATATGTCTCTTGAATAATTTCTTCTCATATTTTGTAATTTTTGTGACTCCATCGGGTGAGTTCGTAAACAGAGTTAAATTCGTGCACATATGTGAAAAGGGGAAAGTGGCATACCATTTAAATCATTCAAAAAAATCCACCTTAGAATACTCTTGTCAGAATGATTCATCATAAACCAATGTATTTCAGCATATGCTATCTCTTTACATTCTAGGGTCGAAGGCAAAAGGTGCACCCCATCCCTTGCATCCCTGCTGCACTTATCGCCCACTCTTCAATTCACTCAGAATTCCACATGTTTGTGAATTACACATGTGTGTGCTCTTATAGAAGAGCAGCAAATTCACACCTGACTTTAAGATACTCCCGTAGCATCAGATTAAGGAATGGACATGTAATGGACCCTAGTTAATGGATGATTGTGGGCCAGACAGCATAGAGTTTGGCCCTCAACTCTAATGGCTAGCAGATGAAAACATTCAATTTGGTGCCCGAATATATGCAGGCGCCAAAACATTACAATTGCAATTGAACATTAAAATGTATCAATTAAACAATGCCTTGTTTTTTTTTTATGAGGTATTTATTCCCTGTACTATACAATGCAACATTGAAAGTTGAAACGCACCAAGTTGGTGGTTAGCTGTGTTCAGGGAGACAGCAGCAAAGTTTGTGTTGAAAGACAAAATGAACAAAGTTGCTCCCATTGGCAGATTTATGGGTGCTTCCTAAATGATTATAGCACTTCTCTATGTTATCAAGTAGCTCCTTTCACGGTATGGTAAAACATAACTGAAATCATCAAAAACAACATTGCCATTAGGGAGGGATTTTCGTATCACTATACTAGTAAAGGATACACATTCTATCTATCTATCTATCTATCTATCTATCTATCTATCTATCTATCTATCTATCTATCCATCTCTGTTTCTTCTGAAATTTACAGAAATGTGTTCGAATGTGGGGTGATATGCTACACTATTAATATACAGTAGTATATGTTTTTCTTAAAGGGATCCCCAAGGGTGTTGTCAAAGATGGCCTCAAAACCACACCAACTCTCAAAGGCAGTTCAATGTTTGGGGGATTTGTGGACGTGGAGGAGGGAATGGAGTCCGATATGTTCTGGGACAGTCTGATCTCTAGGCATGAAACTGAATTAATAAAAAATGTGCTACAAGTTCTAGAAAGAAGCAATATCGTCTTCTGAATTCATTCTCAACTGTTTTTGTGGATTGTGCTGGGCTGTTTAAATTTCTCAGCTCGAAGGAAATTGGGTGCCCAAAATTAGGTTTTTGGCCTTGGAAATCATAAATGAGAACCATAATGAATTATCTTCTATTCACACTGTTCAAGAAATGTGTAGTGAATGTTTATGGTCATAATGTAAGGAAAAAGCTATTGTTTGTTGCTAAAAAAGTTTTTACTATGATTAGGTTCGCAACTTGTTTTGTAAAAGGTTCTTGAAACCATATACAAATAAAAAAATAAAAATTAAGGACATAAACAATGGGGCTCACTAAATACCATTTGCTCTCTCTATCTCTTGTATGGTGTGGGCAGTTCCCTCTCTAGCTTAGGCTTCCCCCAACCCAGGATTGTCTCTAGAGTTCAGTAAAAACGAATGCCTACATTTATGTCTGATTGTTTGTCATGGATTAAGGGAAAAGGCCCTTTATATTTGTCTCACTGGGAACAATCTAGGTGAATCCTAACCTAGGTCCACCTAACAATGTGTACAAAAAATGTACCTTCCAGACACTCCAATCTCAATTAGTTATTTCGTTTCATGCCCTTGTACTCCTCACTCTGATGTTCTATCCTCCCTCTCCCTTCCTTCTACTCTTCTTCCTATCTTCCTCCCACTCTCTTTTTTCTCTCCCTCTCTCGCTTTTCCCTTCTGTCTCTCCAATCTTCTCTCTCTACCCTTACTCTCCCCTGCTATCTACCAGCACTCTCTCTACTCAGTACTACTACTTTTCTCCTCTCTCCAAACCACTATTACTCTCTTCTCTCCACATTATTATGCTCCACCTCTCCTCTTGTTCACTTTGCTCCCCTCTCCACAATACTACTACTCCCCCTCCCCACTTTACTACTATCCTCCTCTCTCCTCTGTAATACTACCCATCCCTCGCCACACTACTACTACTTTCCCCTCTCAACACTACTAATATTCTACACTCTAGTATGCATTCTCTCCAGTCACCCTCCTTTAACTCTTTCACTCACTTTCAGTCATTCTCTTCCACACACTTTCAGTCACTCTCTTTCACCTGCTTCTCTGTCTATTACCCTGACCCATGAACTGTACACACACACTCAGCCCCAAGTAACAATTTCTCCCACCAACCAATATCTGATCTTCCATACTCCTTCAGCAATCCTTATTCACACTCCCATGCACCGTCCTTCCTCTGCTTGGTCCCTTGACCTCACCACATGAAACCCACACCTTCCTGTTTTCCTGTGCGTCTTTCTGTATTCCCTCTTATCCTCCGTGGCTAACTCCCTCTGCTGGTTCCCCAGGCCAACCACTGCCTTTCCTCTCCCACTGGGTGCATATACAGGTGAGAAAAAACATCTAATGGGATGTAAACCCTGTCCCATTTCCGTATGCGGGTCTGGAAACCTTTGAAAATGGTGGACCGCTTGTAGCTCAAGCAATGCCCCAGTTAGTATTGTGTCAAGTGTTTTGGTTCCCAGGTCGATATGCAGATTACTCTGTGCCCTGTTGGAGATACAATTAATGTTCTGTGTCAGGCATACTGCTGTGATTGATGAATGGTCTGCTTTGTTGCTCGGTTGAAGCAAAACTGAAGGTCTTTGTCACACATAATGCACTGGTATTGCCATTTTGCTGTGCAGGATGTTCCACAGCCCTGTTGAGGGGTTAGGTTGCCTAATCTCTGTTCCATTGTCAGACGTTCATGCAGAGGAAGTGCTGCAGGACAAACAGAAAGAGACTGTCCAGAATAGTGCAGTATAGGTATGGGGCACGAAAGATAATGTGGTACTCATTTCAGTCATGCAGGCACTTGTAATAGGGATAGGGACTGGCACCCTTCCAACTCTCACACCCCACCTTTGGGGCAGGACTGGATCTGATGAAAAGCCTGGTAGCCCCCCTCCTCCCCATGCTGTGAAGATTCCACATCTCCTGTGGTCAGGGTCAGGTGGCTGACCCTGTCACATTGTATGGATACAAGATGTTTGATAGCACCCTCAAACCGGATCTATACAACATATCATAGAGCAACAAATGTGTATCAATGTTTATTGAACACCTATTAGAGCTGGGGCAAACAAGCAACCAACATATTTTTCCATAGTACATTTGGTGTTCATTATGTTATGTTATGTAAACATGAATGCTCTATCATACTGAATGGATAGATTTTTAAGCTAATGTATTGGTCAAAAATATGTGAGACATTCATAACATTTAGAAGTACCATCAAAGAGTTCTGTTGGACATTATGATCAAGGCAATGATGTATCTCCATGTGTATACATTTGGATGATAGTTGCCATTTTCCAACTTACTGAGATCAAATTTGGTTGAACAATAGCATTAGACATATTGCCAACTAAAGGGGTCCGATTTTCTGCTTTCCATTAAATAAGGGCATTTATTCTTTATTTGCACTGTTGATTTCTTACAGATAGAATGGAGATTTGGAGTCAGTTGAATCTACTTACGCTTTTCCAGCCTGTGGGTCCACCTTATTCCAATAGGCTCTGCTAAAATTATCAATCCATGACAGCAGAGTGAAATGTATCTCAAGATGAGAATTTAGAATCAGATTTGATCCAGCAAGTAAAAATTGCCAAACTTTACAAGTATTTGGGAAATTAGCAGCAGTAGCCGCATCTTCCCACTGTTCTGTTGCCCTTTCTCATTGTTGATCATGTCTTGCTATAGTATGTTTATTTCTTCTTGTGACAGTGCAGACATCCTTATAAGGGTCTTTCGAAGCGTTCCACAGTTTGAATTTTCCAAATCTTCATTGATCTTTAAACCAAGACCAGTTTAAAAGTACCATTGAAATGACATGTTTAGTGAACAAGTGTTCAGATTTCTGCATTCACTGTTGAATGCTCACCACCAATATCTCGGAAGACAAGTTCAGAATGAAAGACAACAAATATTTCCAAATTGGTCTCCAAAATCAATGTGCTAACACTACGGGGCTCTTTCTGAGCTTGGCGGTGAGGTAAAAATAAGTGTTGGTAATTCCGTCACCGCTACTTTTGGGGCCGAATTAAGACTGGCGGATTTACTGAGTGGTAATTTCACTGATTTTTTGAGGAAAAGTGTATGATTTACCTCGAAGATGATGCAGAGGTAAATCCTCCATCCTCCAATTTTCCTCCAAAAATACGTGGAAATACCACTCAGTAATTCCACCGGTCTTCACATTCTGCCAAAAATCCCCAATGGAGTCCTAACACTTACCTACCTCCACTTGTAATGTCATGGTAAACCCACAGGGCCAAGTGGCAGTAACAGTCTCCGATTTTGGCAATAATTTGGCAGACATAACACTGAAATAAGACCAAATATCGGAATGAGCACCTAGGCCTTGATTTATCATTTTTCACCACAATAATCATCCAATAGCAGCTTGTGATCCGTAATTCACTTTATGGCTACATGAATTTACAAATAACACTGATGGGACATGCCCCCTCTCTGGATGGATATACACTCCCATTTGATCAACAGTTTATATATAAGGAGCCTCAACGTGCACTAAATTTCTCTTGGGCTGGGTTCCTTAAATACATATGAAATGCAAAACCTTGTCTTAATATTTGTTCATTCATTTTAACACTGAGTGGTATGCCAAAGGAATCATGTTCCTCCTAATCACCAAGTTCCTATGGTAAGCAAGTGCTCAGTGTTATAATAAGATGTCCTCCCAAAATCATTAACGCCTTTAATTTGCCTTGGTTTCCAACAGCTTGCCAACATGAACTTTAGATGCTGCTACCTGACATGTTGGATTATTTTTGAATGTGCATTATAAACATTGCTTGCAAATACAGTTGTTTTATCATACAACATTGGTATTGGCATAATCTCATCTCTCATAAAGACACCTTGAGAAGTTATATCAAGAGGGCAGAGATAACATAAACAGCCAGCCCAAATAATTTCCACCTGCTCCGATTGAATTTAGTTGTCACATATGTTGAGCAAAATAGTCAATATTCTGAGGTTTTTCAGTTCAAATCTTCTCAAAAAGATGAAATGTTGAGAACATAAAAAAGTGCATTGTAGACTTGGCAGCCCATCAGCAAATAATTTAACAGTAAACCAGGCAGCAAAGGTCAAGACAAGCTTTATTTCCACGCAGTAGTGCAGAAATGCCAGGGAAACTGCACATACTCCCCGTCCCAGATATGTGGCCCCTGAACACAGGGATTTTGGTTTTTTATATGGTTAAAAATGAGCCTTTTGAAAAATATTAGTGTGATACATTGAGCTGATTACACTAACAATGAACTTCCTCACAGTACATCCTCCGGCTTTGGAGCACAATTTATGATCTGCATAATTCTGCTAATCCTACCCACGTGATATAACCACTGCCTCTAACAGATCTTTCCATTGCACAATACATTTTGATCTGGCATGTGACTCTCATTTTGATCAGGCAGTGTGTGCCACCTTCAGTGATGACAATGAGCCAGAGAGTTCGCATGCCTGGGCCCCAGACAGAGCCTGATGGAATATTTGCAAAGCTGAATAATCTTGCAGGTGTCATCGTGTATGAGGGCTGCATCTTTGCTATGTCCATGGTTCATATACGTCCACAGATCAAGTAAACAATAAATGCTGTCAGCTGGCTCGGGCTGGCCTATAGGGTAATAGGCCAATGCCAGAAACGAAAAACGCAAATTGATAATGTGGACCAGTTTTTTTGGTCAAAGTGGGCCACTTTTATGGCCTGTGTTGGCCTGTTTGATGAGTTACTTGACTATGCAGCTAGTAGTTTTGACATTTCACCTTAAGAAATACTCCCTAAATGTGCATTACATGTTATACAAAAACTCCCCATTGGGTACTATTCAAACAGTCTGTCACAGAAATAATGAATTGCCTTTTGCAGCCGTGGGCTGCATTTCCATTCGTGTCTGAGACAATGTTATGCCCCAGTCTGACCCTGGCTGTCAGCAATACAGATCCCCTCTTTTGTGTGGTCCACCATAACTCTACAACTTAAGTTATTCCTTCAACCGTCATATGTTCTTTCTTCCTCCACCTGGGCCTCATCTTACCCCTACTATTAATTATCCAAATGTATTAGAGTGTTGAATGTGTTATTGTGCACACTATTCATCATTTCATTACACATACTCAATTCGCATAATTTCCCTAACTACTTCTTGCAAGGGGTCTTCTTCCACATCACATTTAGATGTCCATGTGCTTCATTTATATACTACTAATAATATAATCCACAGTAACATCCGTCCATTGCACATGTGCAGAAAGTTAGTGTGAATGTTCTGAAGGCAGCACCAGAAATATAATGAGAACTAAAAATAATAAATATAAATGCAGTAGACAGCCATATCCATTGTTGAAGTTAACTCATTTACCCATTTTGTTAGATAGCATGACATAGATAACGTATTATACATAGTGATCCATCTGTGATTGAATTCAAAGGCATTCTGTTCTCGAGTTAAAATAGATTCTATTATATATGAATTATTTTCACATTGGACGGTTTTTGTGCCTATAGTAGGAATTTGCTAATTCTTTAGTAGATAGGTATTAGAGCATCTCAATCGAAATCTACTTCACCTTGCAAATGGATTTCATATTTGATTAGAACACGGCAGTACACTTCATAGCTCTCTTTTTTGGTAATCACTGAAATGCAGCCGAAATTTGAGCTTGCCTTTGTGGTGCACTCAGCTTTTATTCAAAGAAAACATTCAGGTTCCATTTGGAATGTGTCCCTTGGCTCTTCCCTCCCTAGAGACTGTTCCTACGACAGTCTATGTGTGCTAATTCTTTACCTTTTCAATACATCCTATTCACAGAGATTCCTTCAGTTGGGTCTGTTCCTATCCCGATCCACAAACCTGGCTTCATTTCAGGTACACTCAACATGTAGCGATTCACACCGCCTGCAACCTCCACCACCCAGCTGTCGCTGTGCGTGATTCATTCCCAGTTACAGCTTGCTCTAATTCCTGGAGTCAGCTGATATGCTGAGGTGCACATTTCTATGAGATGCCCATGAATGATGGATGAGCACTATGCTGCTTTGATGACACAGTCCCAGCTTGTGAACTTTCGTGCATTTCTCATTGGCCACAGTGTTGCTGGTATTCCTAAATCTCCCTTCACCACTCTCAGCCAGGACTGGTGGTTGACATCATCAAGGAAGGAGCGCAGATGGTCATTCAAGCAATTTTGCACTTCTCATCAAGTGATATCCCATTTGATCGTGCAACCTGCATGTGTGATTTTAGAGATCAAACTCATTAATCAATTGTATGTTATACTGCTCAGGTCCTCTGTACCATGTGCTTCTCCAAGGATTGAATTTACATTGTTCAGATACAGGCTGTTATGTGTCCCAATGGTTTGTCCACTTCTCCTAATATCTCCTCATGTACACTGTCCCTGGTCACTGACTGTCCCAGATTCTTGACTCTGTGCTTCTTCTACTTTGCTTCTTTTAGACGACATGTCCTGCTCGACTAATCTGATTGCTACTGCTGTTGAACAATTTGCTATGTGAGACATTATTTGAAAGTTAAATATTGTTAGAACAAAAGGGGCAGTGCGAAGTGTAGTGTTTAACACTGTACATGTCTCTGGATCTGGTCTACTGTGTACACTTTTGTACCACGGCCTCTGCGGATGCATAACAATTACTTCTCTTTCGCTTTTGGGATTGTGATCATGATAAAGTACTCACTAAATAACAGAACTGTGGCACCTGGTTCCCCCCTGCCCTTGTCTCCAGATATTTGTACCTGGTGGCAAAAGTGTGGTGCAATGTGTGTCCCTCAGTGTTCCTCCCAGGGCCATTTATCAGATAGCCGGGTGGTGGGCACTGGTGGGTCCTATATGTTTATAGTTGCTCAGATTGAAATTGTTCATACATAACGGACTTATCTGTAACATGCTTGAGCCCAGCCTACTCCTTGTACATTGTGAATATTGCAAGTACATACATTTGTTCTGTTAAATGGTAATTTCTACTGACAGTGGAGTCCATCTTTTCTCAACCAACAGTGCTACCTTAACAGCTGAGTGTGGTTTTCAAACATAATATGAAAACATCCACCTCCTTCAACTTCGCGTTCACTAAAAGGCACACAGATGCCTGGTGCCACCACTGTGTTCTAACCTTTTCTGTAGAGGCAAGCATTAATACAGCTTACTTCTAAAACACTGACTTGCCCACTCAGGATCCTTGCTGATCACGATCTTGCCATCAGTCAACCACTGCATGGCTCTGCTATGTAGACGTATTCTGTCTAGAAAATACACATATTTAGGGCAGCCTTCAGTTCATTTCCATGGTTCTTCTAAGCCACCCTATTTCCCCAACCTTCTTTGGTGCATCAGCAGGCCACACTTGATTATAGACAGGTGGGGCCTTCCTTGTAACCATTTCTAAATTAGGTGTTGCCTTCATAGGTGCTTTGTGCTTACAGTCTGCAGTCCAATCCAGCAAAGCTTTACACACAGAGGGAATCTGTCCCTAAGAGCATTCCCTCGCATCAAGAATAAATCCCAGGTCCTTTATAATCCCACACTCCCAAGAAATATATCACAGTGTCCTCCCTGCAAACCAAAATACAGCGCTTTTGACACATGGCCAGGTTTTGATCTCTTCTGTGGATTATTTGTGCAGTTCTTTTCATATGCAGTATTACAACATTTTCAGACATAAAAGATTGAATTTATTTTCTCTCATCCGAGTCCCACCTTAAACATTATTTGCAGTAACTGCACACTGCGACACCCATCAACAGCACATTGCATCATATCTAAGGCACTGGTGGTTCCTCTAGAAAATGCTGTGGCCTGTCAGTGAGTGTCTCATGCAGACTTAATCCTGTCCTCTGTTGGCCGTGTCCCACATGCTCTTAAGAGTGAGCAACAGTGTTTCTTGCTACTTCAAACCAGTTTCTATTCCTATTTTAGGAATTGAATTTTTCAGAATGTCTATTCACCAATTCTGCTGATTGTAGGTAATAATATCGATGGAGTTTCTTATGTATATTAAGTCTCTGGTGCTAGTTCCCCTGTGAAGTGTGTGCTATTATCACTGTTGATAGGTTGATACTCATTGGCGGCCTAAACCTCAGGCTAAAGTCAAATATCAGAGCCTTTACCATAGCCTGAGTATCTGATTTACAGGTTGGATATGCCTCTATTCATTTCGAGAACATAACAACAATAGCCAGCACAAACTCCAGACTTGCCACTTTTAGCATCTGGATAAAATCACACTATGATTAGCACCCATTAGCCAGGAGTGCCAATTGATGCATGGTCTCTGATTTCCCTATATTTCTTTTCTTGGCAAAATCAAACAGAGTGATAGATGGCAGAAGATAGAGTGAAAAATGAGAGATCAAGAGAAGGAAATAAAGAGAGAATTTCCTTAGCCTTACAAAGACATGGTATAGCGAAAAATTCATCTTGACTGATGATGTGCTAGTGCATTAAAAAACTTAAAATGGGGTGCGCTTGAGAGCCCGACCAAGATGATGGCTCTTCATTGAGCTCTGGAGCCCTGCATTCAATACAATTCTCCAAATCCCTAATGTCCCTGTTAAGTCGAAAAGGATTGCAATGCTGGTAATGTGGTCACCTCCAGAAATCGATCCGACCAAAAAGCGGTGGCCTTGTAAGCTTTAAAAGAAAAAAACGCCGGGGGGGTGGGGGCCTTCACCAGGAATACTGGCTCCGAGGTCATGGGCAGCGCAACAGTCTGGTAGAAAGGTGCTGGTTGCCAGGAATGGGGGTGCCTCAGGTGGCCATGGAGAAGGAACCCTCCCTATGGGGGAGAGCAGCACGGAGCACGAATACAAACCCTGAACTGGGGCACGTGATGCTGGCTACCCTGGCGCTGCTCATCCGGGCGTGCGGAGGGGAGCAGACCCATTGGTGGAGCTCTCAAGAGCCCTGTAACATAAGCAGGGAGGGGCCCTGAGACCTCTACGACATGGTAGGGGCCATGGCCATTGGGCCACGAAGGAAGAACCGGAGTGTTGCAAGTGGAAAGGGAGTAGAGAATGTTGGCTGAGGAGGAAGGCACAGCACAGATGCGCAGGCCCTGGCCCTGGGGTGTTTGACGCTTGCCACACCAGAGGCACAGCAAGGCTATTTAAGTGTGGAGTGGGCCAGAGGCAGTGGACACTGTCTAAGCTTGGTGCCTTAAGTGGGGTAGGGCCAGAGAACTTGGCAGACAGTAAGGGCGAACAAATGGTAACTGTAATTCAAGGGGAATGATATTCATGTTTACCCGTCTTTTCGCACTTGGTACAAACTGTCAGAAGATACTTTCTTGATGTGAAAAGGGGGGCCCTGAGGGAAACGCGAAGCGTTTCCCCCCGGGGAGTATTTTGGCGCTGCACACGGTCAGCGAGTGGCCGTGGGGGGTAGAGCGCCCCTCCCGGGGTACTTAAGGGCTCAGGGAAGGTTCGGGAGGCAGGCGACGGTTAGGACTTGGCGATTGTACAGGTCCCGTTGCCTGCTCCCGAGCCTTCCCTGTGTTCCCTGGGCCTAGCTGGCGGTTAGCGCAGGTGAGATAGGGGATTTAGTTAGCGGGAGGGCGGGTAGGTAATAATAAAAAAAAAAAAAAAAAGTAAAAGTTTGGTTTGGTTAGCAGGGTAGGAGGGGTGCCGTAAATAAGACACCCCTCGCGGCTTACCGGTCTATCCAGGTTCCGTGCCGTTAGGTGGGCAGCCCGCGAGCGGGGGAGGGGCTTGGGGCTCCGTGTTTTTTCGTCGGTTTTGGAGGATTAGTCATCCTCTCAGTACGCGGTTCGTGGGGGCGTTGGGGCTAAAGGGGGAGCGGAGCTTCAGTTGATCTGCAGCGTTTTGTACGCGGGGCCCCTGTGAGCTACTCCCGCTCCGCTCCGAGCGTTCGTTCCGTGTGCGAGGGCGTGTTTTGCCCAACGCTCGCACATAAAGGGGATTGGGCGGCGGGTTTAAAGGAGCCGCGCCCGATTGTTAGTGTAGAGTGCGGTGCGCTCTGGACACGGCCAGGTGGCAGTGTGCTACCTGTTAGCAAGTGCTAACTAGGGCTTGCTTCTGGGGTTTTTTTGCAGGGCTCCCGCTTCTGGAATAGGGGTGGGGAAGGGGAGGGTAAGGTGATAGGTGGTAGTTGGGCAGGGGGGAAAAATATAAAAAAAAAAAAAAAAAAAAATTTTGGCTTAATTACAATTTTCAATTTAGCAGTAGGGAAGTAAAATAAAAAAAATAAAAAAATACAGTTAAAGTAGGTTAGTTTAAATTTGTGGCCTTTATTGATTGGCACTATTAGAGAGGCTATTTTCAAAGTTTCACACTAGGTGTGTGTGTGGTTTGGGTTTTTTTGGGGGCGCTTTGCTCCTTTTGAGTTTTTGAGGTTACAGGGCCTAAAGGGCTAGTCCACGGGTAGGTCCCGGCTCGGGGGCATAGATTATTTAGGGCAATTTCTGAGGGTTGTATTTTCTGGGCACACACATTTTCATGTGCACAATGACAGGCCGGGGGGCGAGCAAGAAGGGGCTGGTGGATACCGGGGCCTTGAAGAAGGCCCTGGAAATCATTAGCAGGGCAACTAAAGCCCAATTGGAAAGTGCGGTAGGGGAAGTTACGGGAGAGGAAGGGAGCGGTGGGGGCCGGCCGCAGCGCAGAGCGGCGGCAGACGGTGCATTGGCGGCGGTGGTGGCTTGCACCCCTACGGCAGGGAAAGGGGAGATTTGGGAATCTAGGGGCAGGAAGATGAGGAGGGAGATAGACAGGAGGGCAGATGGGGGTTTAATGAGTTCAGGGGGTCAGTCAGAGAGGGAGGAAGGGTATGATAGCTCCAGGGTAGAGGGGAGCGCTCGAGTTGGTAGAGACCGAGGGAACAACAGTGGGGGCAGGGGTGGAGGGCAGGTGGGAGTGGCAGGGCAGAGAGGAAGAGGGGGAAAATACCTGCAGAAGAGCGCAGGTGGGAGAAGGAGGGAGAGGTCCCCGTCAATTGAGGAGGGTAGGGTGGGGCGCGGAACGGCCCCCCCGGATAGGAGGAGTGGGGGCAGAGGGCGCTGCGCAGCCCCTGCTGTGCAGATGGAGGATGAGGGTTTTGGTACGGCCCCTCCTCGGTTAACGCAAGGAGAGCCTAGAGGGCACAGCACAGCCCCTAGCAACGAGGATGTCAGGGTGGAGGTCGGAACGCCTCGCCCAAGAGAAGAGGACCAGGCAGAGGTTCCCACAGCCCCGCCGAGAAGACGTCAGAGGAGTGGCGGGGCGGACGCCCCGGGCTCGGAGGAAGATCAGCAAATCAGCTCGGGCAGGAGCCCGCATCCTCAAAGGTATTTAAGGGGTGATGAAGTTGGTTGGGAGGAATACGGGGGGCAATGGGAATTTGAGGATTACAGGGCGGAAAGGGAAAGGGCGGAGGAGAGAAGAAGTTCAAGGTGGGACAGGGAAAGGGAAGTACAAGGAGGTCGGGGTGAAATGGGTCGAGGAAATTATTGGCTGGGCGATTGTGCTGACATGTTTTGTCCCCGCAGCAGGAGCCCTCTGAGAATGGAGAGGAGGAGCAGCGGTGTGGAGGCCAGGCCGCAGATGGCAGGCGTGGAAAGAGGTGAGCGGGAAAGGGAATGGTCATCTGCATGGCAGAGAGGGGTCACAAATAGGGGGTTGGGGGATGACCGGGGGGGTCTGCAAGGTGTGATGAAGGAAGTAGGGGTACAGGCTTTTGGAGCTGAAGGGGTTGGAAAGAACATTTGCTCAGTGGAGGTCCAAACGGACAAGGTGGTGGAGCCATTGGGGCTCGAGGTGCAGGCGGGAAAAGATAAAGAGGTGGAGGTAAAGGGAAAGGAGAAGAAATTGCCATATATGGGGATAACAAAACCATTGGGGGCACATTTGATGGCAGCAACCAGGGAGAAGATACAGGGAGGTGAATTTGTGGATGTCTTCAAGTTGCTGCATAGGGAGGTGAGTGCGAAAGAGGGGTCTAAGGAGGAGGAGAGAGAGCTGGCTTCACGCCCGAGGGTCCCGGTGACCATTGAGAATTGGACGTCGGCGTTTATCATTTATGCCAGCGTGTATTGCGAAAAATTCCCGGAGCGTTGCGTGGCTCTGTTGAAATACATGGATGTAATAAGGAAGGCTTTCACGAGCTTTGGGGGCTTTGCTTGGGTAAGGTATGACGAGGAATTTAGAGCGAGGATGGCGGAGGACAGTCAGGCGGTCTGGGGGGAGATAGATATGGATCTTTGGCTGCAATGGATGGCCCCAACGAGGCCAGCCCCGACATTACACACGGCGAGCGGGCTGCCAGTGCCTTTCCGGCCCTTTCTTGGTCGCCCCGCCCATGAAGGGGCGGGGGGAGGAGGCAGGGGCCAATCCTCAGCAGCATGCTGGGGGTACAATAAGGAGAGCTGCGCAAGAACCATGTGTAGGTTCAAGCATGAGTGCAGCAAGTGCGGGGGGAAACACCCTCTCACGCAGTGTTTCCAACAAGGAGACAGGGGAAGGGGGAGAGGTGCAGGAAGAGGGTTTGGGGGGAAAAGCTTTTACTCCAATTAAAGTGGGGGTGCTGGAGGAATGGTTGCAATTTTACCCGGATAGGGAAGGTGCTAAGATTTTGAGTGAGGGTTTTGGGCAGGGCGTTTAGATTAGGTTACCAGGGTCCAAGGGTGCGGAGATGGGCGGAAAATCTGAAGTCAGCAAGAGAGAACACGGAGGTGGTAAGGCAAAAATTGAGCAAGGAATTGGCAGCGGGCAGGATGGTGGGTCCGTTTGATGAAGTACCGGGTGACCTAGTAATATCTCCACTGGGGGTGGTGCCCAAGAAAGCCCCGGGGGAGTTCAGACTGATTCATCACTTGTCTTGGCCGGAGGGTATGTCAGTTAATGACTTCATTGCCCCGGAAGAGTGTGGGGTGGTGTACGCGAGTGTAGACCAGGCGGTGGAGCTAATAAGGAAAGAAGGGCGAGGGGCCTTCATGGCCAAGTGCGATATCAAAGCGACGTTTAGATTATTGCCAGTGCACCCAGAGGATTTTTGGTTGTTGGGGTTGCAGTTTGAGGACCGCATTTACATAGACAAAGCATTGCCTATGGGGTGTGCAATCTCCTGTGCGCTGTTTGAACGATTTAGCTCTTTTTTACAGTGGGTTTTCTCATTCAGCTCAGGGTGGGAGAGTGTGTTGCACTATTTGGATGACTTTCTGTTCATTAGCGGGGCAAAAATGGAGGAGGATTGCAGAAGAATGCTAAAGTTGTTTCAAGACTTGATGGAGGAGCTGGGGGTACCATTAGCCGAAGACAAGACGGAAGGGCCGGCAGTGGTGTTAACATTCCTGGGAATTGAGTTGGATTCGGTGGCCATGACCTCACGCTTGCCGCACGACAAGGTGAGCAAATTGGTGGTACTGTTGGAAAAAACAGTAGGGGCCAAGAAAATGATGCTGGTGGAGATGTAGAGATTGGTGGGACATCTGAACTTTGCATGTAAGGTGGTGGCCCCGGGGAGAACGTTTTGCAGAAATATGGCAAGGGCCATGGTGGGAGCGAAGTGCCCACATCACCGGATAAGAATATTGGGGGCAGTGAGGGAGGATTGCAGGATTTGGTTGCGTTTTTTGGAGAGTTTCAGTGGAACGTCTATGTGGTTGCAGGGAGATCCAGTGACTTGGGAAGTTCAGATTCTCTCAGATGCAGCGGGGGCCGGTCGCTTTGGAGTGTTTTGGGGGGGAAAATGGTGTGCTGAAAAATGGCCAGAGAGATGGTTGAAGGAAGGGAGAAGCATAGCGTTCCTGGAGTTTTTTCCATTACTAGTTGCATTGGAGTTGTGGGGGAAGGAGCTGCGAAATAAGAGGGTGAATTTCAATGTAGACAACGAGTGCGTGGTCCATGTGGTGAACAGGCAGTCAGCGAGGGATCAGAGGGTGGCAAGGCTGATGAGAGAATTTGTCCTGCGTTGCATGGAATGGAATGTGGTGTTTAAAGCAACACATGTGCCAGGGAAGGATAATGGCATCGCTGATGCATTAGCTCGTTTTCAATGGCAGAGATTCCGTGGATTGGCTCCAGAGGCAGATCGGGAGGGGCGGCAGATTCCGAAGGAGCTGTGGAAGATAGGAGGCTGAGAGCGCTGGCACTGGTGGAGGGTTCATTGGCCGCGGCATCCAAGAAGTCATACAGGAGGGCCTGGGAGGATTTTATTAGAGGAGGAGCTAGTAGTTGGAGGGGTAGATGGGATGCGGAAGAGCGGAGGAGGGATGACGTGATTAATTTCATACTGAGGTGCATTGACAGGGGCTGGTCAAGGGCAACGATAACAGGAAAACTAGCAGGGATCTCCTTTTACGGAAAATGGTTTTGGGGTTTTCAACCAAGTGGGGGGGAGATGGCAAGTAGGATGTTGGAAGGATGGGCAAGGGAGAGTAAGAGGGACAAAGATAGGAGGAGGCCGATATCGGCTGAATTACTGCAGAGTTTGATTGAGGTTTTGGGGGGAGTTTGCTGGTCGGTATGGGAAGTGGAATTGTTTGCAGCTTGTTTTACATGGTTATATTTTGGGGCCTTTAGGGTTTCTGAGTTGGTAGGGGGAAAAGGGGGGCTAGGGAGGCTGCAGTGGGTTGATGTGCAGATTACAGAGGAAGGTCTAGACATCAAGATTAAAAAGTCAAAGACGGATCAGAAGGGAAAGGGCTCTTGGGTCCGGCTGGGTCGAGGGAGCGAGGCTCTATGCCCAATTAAGGTGGGTAAGGTATGGAAGGAGCGCTGTGGGTTTAACTCAGGTTTGGTTTTCCAGCATGCGGATGGAACTCCGGTTGCAGCAGCGCAGGTTTTGGGGGTATTGCGTAAGGCGCTGGGCAGGGTAGGAGAAAAGGGGGAGGAGTTTGGTACTCATTCTTTTAGGATGGGCGCAGCATCTGAGGGTAGCAGACTGGGTTTTTCTGAAGAACGGGTGAAAAGCTTGGGGCGTTGGAGATCGGGAAAATACAAGGGTTACGTTAGGGATTTTGGGAAAGGGGATTGCTGAAGACAGTTAGTGGAGGACTTGGGGGGCAAGTTGTTTTGTTTTGTAATAAGATGACTTGTCAGTAATTTGTGTAATTTTTGTTTCAGATGCTGCGCAAACAAAGGGGGAGTTGGCGCAAGTTTGGATTGTTGGACATTCAATTGTGAAGTGGGCTGGCAAAGAGGCGGAGAAAAGGGTGTTTGGCTGGGGTGCAGTTATAAAGAAGTGGTGGTGAGGTGGCATGGTTTGGGGGGCCTGCGTTGGGATCAGCTGCTGCCCATATTGGCAGGAATGAGAGAGCGATATGGAGTTCCTCAGGTGGTGATGCTGCATGCTGGGGAGAATGACCTGGTTAGGGATACGGGGGTGGCTCTGTTGAGAAAGATGAAGAGGGACTTAGGTTGGGTTAGGGATATGTGGCCTCAAGCGGTGGTGGTGTGGACAAAGTTGTTGCCGAGAAGAGTTTGGAGGGGTGCAAGGAATGAGGGAGCGATAGAGCGGGCTAGGAAGGGGATAAACAGGGAAATGGAGAAATTTTGTGCGTCAGTGAAAGTGAGGGTCATGGACCATAAGGAGATAACATACGAGGGGTTTCTTGTTTTTAGAGGGGATGGGGTACTCTTGTCCATATACGGGAACAGCTACTACCTTGCGGACTTGAGTTCGTGGCTGGGAGACTGGGTGAAAAGTTTGAGGTAGAAAAAGGGGGGTGGGGGGTTTGGGGCAGAAAGAACTCCTCGGGGGAGGGTTTTTCTGGTGCCGGGGGCATGGCCCCTTTAGATGTGGGGGGGGGAAGCACAATGGGGGAATGACACGGGAAAGGAGGGGGTGGCGCTGTTTGCACAAGCAGGTCACCCCGGGGGATCAGGTATTGAGCCTGTAGGGGCATGGCCCCTGGGGAGAAAGCGGGACGCCTGGAAAAGGGGCAAGGATTCGGTAGGATCCAAGGGATCATTAGGGAGGAAATGGGTTATTTAATTATTTAATTGTTGGGGGAAAATGGGAAATGTTTAAGTTATTTAATTGATTGTTCAAATAGCTATTTAGTTTGTTAGGCCATGGAGCCAGTTAAGCGTTGTGATTGTAAGCTTTGGCCTGTCACATTAAAGCGACCTTTTCCACTTTTAAATGAGTCTGGGTTTTTGTGCAGTAAGCCAAAAGGGGGGCCCCGGGGGGAACGCGAAGCGTTTCCCCCCGGGGAGTATTTTGGCGCTGCACACGGCCAGCGAGTGGCCGTGGGGGGTAGAGCGCCCCTCCCGGGGTACTTAAGGGCTCAGGGAAGGTTCGGGAGGCAGGCGACGGTTAGGACTTGGCGATTGTCCCGCCCTCCCACCCCTTCATTTTGTTTGGGGAAGTTAGTTATGTAATGGGGGGGGGTCGTTCGTCAGTAGATTATGAGGAGGAGGGGGGGGCTTATGGTTTAGGGGTCGGTTAAGAGGGTAGGGATGGTAGCTTGGTGTGACAGGTCAGGGCATCAGGAAAGGTGTGTGTAATATTGTTGCTGATGTGGCAGGTCAGGCTGGCTGCAGGTCACAGGTAAGAGGAGTTTGGTGTAGAGGGGAGTTCAGGGGGTCAAAAGTGGCCGGGGCGCCGGGGGCATGGCCCCTTTTGATGTGGGGGGGAAGCACAATGGGGGAATGACACGGGAAAGGAGGGGGTGGCGCTGTTTGCACAAGCAGGTCACCCTGGGGGATCAGGTATTGAGCCTGGAGGGGCATGGCCCCTGGGGAGAAAGCGGGACGCCTGGAAAAGGGGCAAGGATTCGGTAGGATCCAAGGGATCATTAGGGAGGAAATGGGTTATTTAATTATTTAATTGTTGGGGGAAAATGGGAAATGTTTAAGTTATTTAATTGATTGTTCAAATAGCTATTTAGTTTGTTAGGCCATGGAGCCAGTTAAGCGTTGTGATTGTAAGCTTTGGCCTGTCACATTAAAGCGACCTTTTCCACTTTTAAATGAGTCTGGGTTTTTGTGCAGTAAGCCAAAAAGGCACTGAGGATCCATAGTATTCCTTACTCTATTATCTTCCTGGTGACGTTGCACATAGCCTATAAGGGGAAGACACTCTTCTCCAGCACTGCGGAGGCCGCTCAAGATTTTCTGTCTGCTGTTCCCAAATTGCAGACAGGCATTAATGGAAATAACGACTTGTCCAGAACTTACTTAAACACCAGTTCTTAACATGGGGCAGGGAGTTCGCACATGAGAGTGGAACAGTGGAATGGAGTCTATACAGGACACCCAGTTTCTGAATGTTCAGGGTCCGAGAACAAAGGACAGGAGCTGACTGCGTTAGCACAAAATGTGCTAAAGACAGCACCAGATGAAGCACACAGGGACAAAAATGTATCCACTGGAACTACTGCATGCTGCGAATGGCAGGTCCTATTGACATACGTAGGTTTGGGACTGTAATGCTGGAGTGGATGAAATATCTGCGGGTGGTTACATGGGTTACTTTTATGTGTTAGTTAAGGTGCTGCTCTGTAACATCTTAATGTAGATTTGTAAACCGTGCTCAGGGTGGAGGGGTGGAAGGTTGAGCTCCTGTTTGTCTACCAGGTGTAAGGCACAGTTCATGTTTTAGTTCTTCTTTGGGATGGGGGTTGCACTGAAGGTTTTTCTTATTATTGGGGGAAAGAGGGGTATGTTGGGGGAAGCATTGGGGGAAACCTGTGATTTTACAAGTCATAGATCAGAAGGGGGCTGAGGGGATATGTTTAGGTGTTTTATTGTTCTACTTTTGGGTCGATACACAAGAGATTCAATACATGGGGCAACTACATAAGGCAAGCAGGCTTCTGTCAGTAGGCAGCAGAATGGGAGTACCCAAGTTGGCGATGGTAAGAGTCCTGTTGCTACGTTCGCCTGGGTCCTTAATGTTAGCACACTGCCAAGTAATCATATGATCATGACTCAAGATGGTGACTAGAGCACTAGGCATGTGCAAAATCAACCTAAACATATTGACATAGAACATCAAGTGTCTGAATCACCCCATAAAGGTGAGGGAGACCTTACTGTATATGGAATGCCATAGAATGAATCTATCCTTCACACAGGAAACACAACTTAGTATGCTACACACATCTAGATATGCCAGGAAGTGGGGCTACCACAGATATTTTACTTCCTACTCTACATATTCCCGAGGCATGGCAACCTTTATCCGACGGGATGTGGGATTGAAGCTCAAAGAGACCACTGTGGATTGGGAGGGAAGAATGTTAATTATGGTTGAAGATATAAAGGGTCACCTTGTAGCCATAGTCAATGCATGCACACCAAATATAGACAACCCTCAATATTATGACTGGATAAAACCAGAATTAGTGAAGCTTACTGAGGCAGTCATAATATGGGGTGGGGACTTCAATGCAGTGCTGTGCTCCAGTGATGAACGTTCCTGCATAACCATCAGGGATCTGCCCTGATCCATGTGAAAGAGAAAGCAAATTTGTGAGCTGCATAAATTAGTAGATATATGGAGAATGTGGCATACGTTGGATAGGGAATTTACATTTTACTCTAACCAGCATGGCACCTCAACACGCATTGACCATCTGTTCTTGAGCGACTTGAAAATGGGCTGGGTCCAGGAGTGCGAGATATTACCTTACATGCTGTTGGATCATCCATCTTTGATGGTTCAGCCTGCTTTCACATGTACGGCACCCCACACACACTCCTGGTGCTTTAAATCAGTAGCCCTAACATGCATTCCGTGAGGAATTTGGAATTAAATAATACAGTATTTTGAGGTAAATACAGACTCAGTGAATAAACTGGCCACCCAATGGGAGCCTTCAAGTGCTACATCAGGGGTGTGTGCATGGCTAAAGAACCAAGAATTTTAAATGCAATCAGGACAGAGCTCTATATTTGGGAGTCAACCTTGAAGGAGCTGGAGCATGACTATCAATAAAATAAGCACACGTAGGGGGGTCCCCCAAATGAACCATTCAGCAACTAATTTAATGGCCCTGTTTTAGCTCATACCAGGTCCCATTCCATATGCTGTTTGAATCACCACACAGAATGTAGCATATAATACACAGTGTTTGTCATTTTATACAAAATAGTTATAATTTATTGCGTAGGCCATTGGTCCTATGTTAACAAAGTAAAAAAAAACACATAAATACATATATCGATATGGAAGATGTATATATACATCTAATATCATTTCAGTGATTCAATCATAAAACGAAAGGTGACACAGAGACAATTCTGTAATTTGGAGCGGGCACAAAACACTGTCTTCCTGGCCCTATCTGGCTAATGAGTCACAGAAATCCTCCAAAAAAATAGTGTCACCTAATACACATTCTAAAATTGATTATGCATGACAAGATGAATTGTACATGACTGAAAATACACATCCCAGGTCTACGTCCATGGTGGCGATGTTGGTCCACGTAGCATAACTCGATGGTACAGAGTGATGCAAGAGACGTTTCGGCAGGACATCAGTTATACTGCCTTCGTCAGGACCCCAAAGGAAATGGAGCTTTTAAAAAAAGAAACAATCCTCCAGAAGGATATTTGCTGCCACAAAAGCGGCGCAAAGACGAAAGAACCCCCAGGTCTTGATGGGAAGGCTGGGTATGACATCAATAAGTATGCCTCTAATGACTGTCGCATAGATCAAACGTCCGTATCACCAAATACAGAGGTACAGGGCAACCATGCAGTCGAGCGTCCTCACGTAGCCATTCCCAGACTAGTCAGTTCGGTTTACAATTCATAAGTTGAATACTTAGAATGGATAGTCATGGGTTAAATCCCTGTCCGTCTAGGAGAACATGCGAGACTCTCTACCGAGCGGGTATCACCTCGCGCCAGTGTTTCTTCTACAGCGCCATCAATAAAATAAGGACATGATACCACTTAGAGACTCTGGGCATATACAGAAAAAAATCCAGGAAGCAGCATCCAGGGAGGTCAAATTCATGGGCCAGCAGCATCAGGTCATGCAATATGTTGGAGGGGCAGAGGCTGGGGAGAACCCTTGCTTGGCTGTTACAAGCTGATTACACACCTTCTTCAACACAAATGAAACATGACGGTATGGGGATATTGTTAACATCTTTACATAATTCTATTCCACACTTTACTCATCCAAATTGAAGGCATCTGGGGAGCAAATTCAGCAAATTCTGTACACAATTATTCATTTATGTCTCATGAGAGAGCAGTCGGAGGCTTTGTAATCACCACTCATGGAGCAGGAAATTCATCAGGCTATAACACAGTTACCCGATTATAAAACACTGGGCCCTTATGGCCTCATCTGGAGCTTTTATAAGGCCCTTATAGACCTCCTGGTGCTCCAATTATTGCTTATGTATAGTGAGACTCTACGATGTGGTATATTTTCTGATATTACTATGGACACATCTATTATCCTCCCCCTTAAACCTGACATGGATCCTCATACCTAATCCTTATATCGTCCAATATCCCTGACGAATGTGGACAGTAAGATCCTTGCTAGAGTTTTGACTAATTGTCTGTTACCCAATAATGCCTCATTGTATTGACGCAGACTAGGTAGGGTTCATCCTGGGAGGTCGGTTTTGTATATCTTGAGGAGAGTATTTGGGCTAATAAATTTAGTGCACCCAAATAGTCAGGGGATGGTGGCCCTACTAGACATGGATAATTCTTTTGACTCCATTGAATTGGCCATACCTCTTAACAGTACTATATAAAATGTAGATTCCCACCATCCTGGATAAAATGGACCGTTGTCATAACTTTTTCCAGATCGCAGAGTCACCTGGCAAGGATGCAGTTTCCATCACAATTTTTGGCGCTGGCGCTTGATCCGCTAGCAACCTATGTCAGGGAGAACCACATGCAAACGGGCCTTCAGTTCTACACACAAATACTACTCTTATCTATGTAGGGTGGCGATATGATGCTTTTCGTCCAACAATCTATCTAAATCGCCCCCTAAAATAAAAGCTGTTACATGCTTTGGTGATATCTCGGGACAGCGCATCAATGCCTCTAAATCAATTCTATTTCGTCTTACGGAGGTGCATGGATGCCATCCTAATAATGCTGATCTACGAGTGTTGCTAGTGTTCTTCATGGCTAACGCAGCAACGTCGTGGTGTCACTAATGACATCAGCAAAGTGGCTTCTTGCCATTTTAATTGATGCAGTTCATTATTGTGTTTGGATCCATGATTACAATTGAGTCACTTGTGTCCATAAGGACATGCACTGTATAAGGTGTTAATGGCTGTCTGAGGGAATACCTCTATGCATATGTGTCAGTCAGTGGTGCCCTTGGGGGTTGCCCGAATAGTGAGTGACTTTAGGCGTTCTTGACTCTTTGGGTCATCATATTCATGGGGATGAGATTCATGGAGATGAGAAGAGGCATTCCTGGGACCCTCTCTTCAATTGCACTATGAGCACACATGGTACTTAGGTATTTTTAATGCTTTTGACTAAAACATGCCATTTGTGCGCAGTGCATTTTGAGTGATCCCAGAGCCATAATGGACATTTTCTTTAGGCCTCAGTGAAATCTGCACATTGTCATCAGGCCTCAGTGAAAGCTGCATTTGATGTGAACTTGTAACGTGGTTGGAATTATTTCACTGGCAAACATGCATGTTTTCTTGCTTCTGCATTGCTTCAAGGACTGTTTTGAAGAAGGGGCCAGCTGGTATTTGATAATGTTGCCAGGGAATAATGCAAAGCTGAAGAAAAGTGATGTAGCTGTTTTTGGGCTCGCATGAGAAAGGGAACTGTTTTGCCTTTGGGGGTTGCCATGGGTGACTCCGGCCGGGGGCCCTTGGGAACTGTCAACAGGTAAAGACTTTGAAAGCCAGAAAGATCTGGAAAATCCCAAAACCCATTTGTGGCAGGCTTAAAATGAGGGGCACTGGGATGGTCAGGCAGAAAGCTTCTTGGAAGAGTAGATGCACTGCTTCCATGCCCATTGATTCTAGGATCTCTCTGTCTGCCTGTTTTCTGAGTTTTTCAGTGTGATCCTGGCGAAATGAGGATTTGTTTTGATGTTGTTTCAAGGGTGAAGTAGTTTTAGACTTTTTACATTCTTTATATGTGTAGTAATTATCCATTCAGTTATTATGTTTATTCATGTATGCTTCTTGTGACCATAAGAGCCATTTTTTGGCAGTTTAGCGTAGTGTTTGTGTACATAATTGTCCTTCACTTTTTAAGGCTTCTTCATTGTGTGCACTGTGGCTGTCAAATATTGATTGTCCAAGCATTTTTTAAGTAAAACAGTATTGAACTTGCAAAGGGCAAGATCACCAGTCCGGTATTAGGGCTGCCAGAGGCACGGAAACTGCTTTCCTGAACACCCATAAAGACCTACTCTGCAGTCTGGATTCCAACCATCCCTGTGTTCTGATTCTCCCTGATCTCCCTTCTGCTTTTGACAGTCAACCACTCCATACTAATAAACCATCTCCATCATACCCTAGGCATCACGGACAGGGCACTGGTGTGGCTGACCTCCTTCCTTTCTAACAGACCTTTGCAAGTGCAAATAGGTCATTTTCTCTCCTCCACCACACTCTCTACCTGTGGCGTCCCTCAGGGTTCCATTCTATCGCCATGGCTCTTCAACATATACCTCACCCATTTGGCCTACCTGATCTCCACTTTCTCAACTCCTTTCCAGTGTTATGCAGCTGAAACACAGCTCTCCTTCAAGCTGCCATCCTCTACCTCCTCTTCCTCCTCCTCCTTCTCCTTCTCCCTCATACTCGACTGGCTGACTGCTATTCAGGCATGGTGATATGCCAATGTTCCCTGCCTTAGTGCCAGTAAGACAGATATCCTACTCATTGGGACATTTGCTCTGTGTTCCCCTCCCTCTCTCTGGCCTGACTCCTTGGGTGGCATCCCTTCACCCACCTGTGAGGCAAAAAACCTTGGGATCATCTTTGACTCCTCTCTCTCTTTCTCTCCACACATCATGTACCTTGCCAAGAAGTCCAACTTTCAGCTCCACCTTCTCAGGGACATTCTACCTTTCCTCACCTTCCTCTAGAATATCAAAGTCTCCAGAGCCCTGGTTCTCTCTTGGTTTGACTACTGCAACAGCCTCTTCCTCAATCTGCCTCTTTCCTCCCTTTGCCACCTCCAACTAATCCAGAATAGGACTGCAAGACTTATCCTGCTCCCTCAAGCCCTAAAAGCTTTCCACTGGTCCCGGTGACTGCCAGGATCAAATTCAAAACCCTCTGCATAATCCACAAGGCCACCTGGGGCCGGGGACCTCTTTACATCAAGCTTGCCCTCCTTAAATACCTCCCGACCAGAGTCCTTTGGTCCTCTGGCTCCAAATCTCTGCAAATCAAACATTTCTCCAAGAAGCGAATGGGAGGTAGATCCCTTTCCTTGGCTGGCTCCTCCCTCTGGAACAGCCTCCTTTCCCCTCACCGACTTGAGCTGGATCTTCTAAAGTTCTGGAAACTCCTCAAGACTTTCCCTTTCTCCTCTTCCTTCCCTCTCCCCCTCTCTTGCTAACTCTTCCTCTGCCGCTATGACTGGGGACTGAGCCCTTATGAGTAAATACAGAGGCCAGAGCCACCCCCACCAGTCCCCCCTGCATCCTTTACCAGCACTTGCCCTCAGGCTCCCTTTCCCGGACTCGCCCAACTTGGTCCACCCTGCCCACCACACCGATCCTCCCTTTTGCCATTTTCCCCTGGCACTTGCCACCTTTGGCCACCCAGCTCTTCCCTGGCCGCTTTCATGGGGGCACGCCATTCCTGCACTTTTCCCTCTACCTCCTGACTCCCTGCACTTACCACCTTCTCAAGCACGTGCACGGTAGAATTGTCGCAAGGCCAATATAAACCTTTTTGTTTTTTTGTTGTTGTTCTGCACTCATGATTCCCTTGTCATTCTTGTGTTGTGGCACATGGAAACACTTGTGTATAGGTGCCATACAAATTTCCAATAAATAAAAAATGAATAAGGTGCGCAGAAAGGCTGCTGGTGCTAAATTTTGAACCAGCCTTCAAAAAACTAGAAGATGATGTTGATAAATGGCGTAATCGCCAGCGCTTATCAGAATGGTAGTGTTACCAAGATTCCTTTATTTATTCACTAAAATACCTGTAGTGCTGCCCACAACTTTAACCGGTGAAGGTGCATCCTGTTGCATTTCATGTGGGCCAGAAAGACCACAAGGCTAGCTTGGAACAAACTAATTCAACCACTGGGAAAAGGTGGGTTGGTGATGCCGAACTTTGTGCATTGCTACTTGGCCATACTGGTGCCGCCCATCTCGAAATAGGCCCCATGTACAGGTGGAGCGAGCACTGTGTCATCATGTATTTATTTAAACATTTATATAAGCGTGCAAAGCCCATGGGCATCTAGGTGCTGGTTGTGGTGGACCACAGACAACTGCAAAGACAATTGCAAAAACATAGGAGGGAACAGGAAGAAAAACAGGGGCACATTATTTACATAGTTGGGTTTTGAGTTTTTATTTCTGAAACGTTGTAGGAAGTCCCTTATCACAGCAAGGTGTGTGGGGGGGTTGATCAATCCAGTGGACAGCAGCTTGAATGGGGAAGCTGGAGCCCCCAGTCCTTTTGCGATTAAATATGGGAGTTAAGAGGCAATGCTTATGGGCCATTCGTAAGGGCCTTGCTGGGGTGTGTTTCTTGATCTTCTGAGTGAGGTAGGCAGGACATTGTTAGACAGGCACTGGTGGGCAATGTACAAGATCTTGAACTTGATTCCGTCCTTGACCAGATGCCAGTAGGCAGATTTCCTGGCTTTTGAGATGTGGTCAATGTCAAGGGCAGCCCGGAGGGCATTGTTCTGTATTACTATCAACTTATTCAAGTTTCTTTCAGACATGCCGCATTAGACGAGTAGAGAGTTACAATAGTCAACTTTTGAACCAATGGGAGCCCAGGCTACTTTGAGCCCATTCTTGGCAGACAAGTAAGGTTTACTGGCGTACCCTGATGAGGAGGCAATGTGATTGACTTATTGAGTCATACTTAGAGAAGAGTCTAGGCACACAATCAAACTTTTTACACGATGGTGAAAGCTGTGTAGGCTAAGTGAGGCGTGCCATGGGTCCAATAATGATAAGCTCTGTTTTTTCATCATTAAGACAGAGGCTATGTGTGGCCATCCAGGATTGGATAGCTTCATAGATTATGTTCACTCTCAGACTGTCCAGAGAGTGGTCAGCAGAAAGACTGATGAGAATGTTCATGTAGGTAAGCAACTCTATCAATAATTTTCAAAAAGAAGGGGACAGTGGTTATCGGTCAGTAGTTGGTGGGGATAGTCGGCTCAAGGGCTTTTTCAGTAGCAGGGAAATCCAGGATTCTTTGCGGGAGGATGCAACAGTGCAGGTGGCAAAGGAGGCATTGGTGAGGGCAGAGATGAGAGGGTGTGTGTTCAGCGCATTATTTTACAGTAGAATGTAGACATATATTGCCTTTACAGCATGAGGACTTGAGACCTTTGATGATGTTAGCGAGGCCGGAGATGCAGGTGGGTTGGAACAGGAAGAGGGGGATATCTCTAGGTTCTCCAAGTAGAGGGCCGGAGGGATAGGAGGTGTGGTGGCTGGTGTGTGAGATAGATTAGCTAGAATCTTGGCTTGCAGCTCCAAAATGTTGCTCGTCAAGGTGTCTTGGATGTCGCTGCACCATGCGCTGTCTTTCTGCAGAACAGTTTGCATGAGCTAGAGGCTGCCTTGCTGATTGTGTCATTGTATGGGGCAGTTTTGGTGGCATACATTGTTTGAAAAGTGGGCTTTGTCAGCTGAGATCGGGTCTTTGTGCCAGGCAACTTCAGCTGCTATTTATTTGCGCGGATATCTCGAAGATCAGGGGTGAACCATGAGTTAAGGTTTATAGCATTTCTGATTTCTGGGCTTTGAGAGGGGCTAGAAGGTCTATGTTTTTTCTTAGCTGGGTATTGTAGAAGTCTACAAGTGCATCCAGGTCTTGGACGGTGGGAAGGGGTGGTTGAGCAGAGGGATGATCCAGTAACTAGTTAAGTTATGGGTGCTGCAGGCCAGAACGATGGCTGGGGTGGTCGCAGTTGTAGTAAAAGGTAGCTTACGTATGCTGGGGATGGCAATGGTAAAGGGGATGGAATGGTGATTAGACCAAGGGCATTGCAGTTTGGAGAGGACTGTGATGTTGGTTTCATGGTCCAGTAGCCAAATATTTATTCTGACAAATAGGAAGTTGAAACACTGGGATACTAATGTTGTGCAGTGACCATTAAATCTTGGCCAAAATTAAACAAAATATAGCACACTCCCCAGGTTCCCATAACTGCACAGGAAGTCTTTGTGCAGATCATGTGGATATTGGCCCTTGTCACATGGGGGGACATTTTCCAGAGGGGACACTAATCTCTTTGGAAATGTATTAAAGCTTGGGGGAAAGGTCCACACTTCACATATTCACATATTATAGATGGTGATGTGCTTGTGGCACTCTCTTTCCAACAATCCTGGCTCCGTCAGCCACAGTCCAGACTTTGCATGTAGTAACATCCCTACGTGTGAAAAGGAAAGCTAGTATCCTTACTGTATTGCAGAATGGTGGATAATGATGGGTAAGATACCACCTCATCTCGAATGAAGTGGGATACAGATTTGCAAATTGAACTTACAGATGAACAGTGTGGGTACATTTGTAAACAAGCTACTGTAATGGAATGCTAGTTACAAACTGATGCACCTAAAATATGGTAATCAAATGTACTACTCCCCGGCCCAACTACACAGGTATTACCTGAGACCAGGCAGAGGAACCATGCTTGGTATGGAGATGTTTTTCATCTGAGACTGCAGGGATGTACAGCGTTTCTGGAGTGAGGTCTTTGAAACAATCAATCAAATAATGATATGATATGATATTTATAACGCTCTTAATACCCAGAGGTTTCTAAGCCCGCACCCGGGGATCAAACCTGTGTTGCTTTGTGTCATCTTGCTTCCAAGGAGCGCACATTGCCGCTGAGACATCCACCCGAGACTGGGAGGATAGGGAGATGGGAGATAGTTTAAGCCTGACTCCTGTGGTAGTACTATTCAACTACACCAAGGACATGCCGGCTTATGGGTGACAACTGGTCGAGCTGTTGTTATTCTTGGCAAAAAGAAGCTTAGCCAAGGGAAAACCTTACAGTAGAAGACTGGTTTAAGGATGTCACATTTACCTATAATACTAAATACCTCTAAAGGAAATCTGCATCTGAATCGTGCAGGCTAGATGATGGTTTCATACCATACAATAACTATTTGGTGAACAGAGAGAATCAGGAAACTATGATCCAGAGTGGGGGCTGGGATTTAGGCAGCCACAAACTCCTTCCTGAGGTGCTGCAAGCCCACCTCTAAAATAGCACGGCCTGAATGGGTCTCACATAGCAGAGCATGGAGGGAAATGAGGTGAGTGATGATAGCATGGCAAATCAGGACACACATCCTCGGAATGTATTGGTTTGAACTCTTTGCTCGATGTGCAATTGATGAACTCTCTTGTGATATATTTTGTTGTATAATTAAGAAAATCATAAATAAATAATTTTTAACAAACAACTTAAAATGGGTTGAAGAACTGATCTGATAAAAGAGGTGGATATGTTACTCTGATTTACTCAGACAACAGTAATGTCCCTACAGATGAAGTTGAAAACACCCTCTCCTTTGAGATCACTGCCTACATTTGTTTCATCAACATCAATGCCACTCTTGATGTTGGTGTTGTTTACTGATGTCCATGTCACTTTTCCTACTAGCATGCTGAATGGTCCAAACTAAGGCCTTTATATAAGGCATGATAAAACAAATCTGTATATTTGAAAGGAACAATATATTGCCTGATCACCCTGATCTCCCTCGCTCATCTAACCTATCACAATCCAAATATAACTGTTGTATACATTGATCGTCATATGCTAGACACCATCTACTTCTTCAAACCCACTCTTCAATACAACAAACAGATTACATGACCTTGGTCTGACATCAGCCTCCCCTTAAAAGAAAACTGAGTATGAAACTACAAAATGCAGCTGAATCCTAAATGTTGCCACGCTTTCTAAAAATTGCTTTAACATACACAAATTATGTTAACAAACAAACCTTTGGAATGCCCTTCAGGGCCCCCATCACACACACAACCTGAGATTTAATGTCCATTGACTCTACGGGAAAATGTCAGTAATTATATTTTGCAGACTCTTGCAAACATATAACGTAAATCCCATGTTATTCAAATCAACCAATAGTTTGACCTTGACTCAGTCTAAAGGGAGAGAGCTGTCCAGAATTAGGAGAACAGATGCTATAAATTACAAAACAAAAATGGTAAACTGAATTGTAAAATCTTCGAAAATAATGCCATGATGGAAAACACAATCGTTCAAAACAGGATAATCTTTGACAATAATAAGTAAGCTGATATTTTTTAAAATCTACATATAACTAAGCAACTACTAAAAATCAACTTTAACCTTAAACCCTTGAAGGAACTAGCTTGCAAAGACAACGTTGCCTTTGATGACACATTCTCCAAAATACAAAACACAACCTCCCATCAAAAAATATCCAATGATATGCCTAACACTGATGTTCCATATGGGGTATCATTTTCCTCCCTCAACCTTACATGCATGGCCATTCTAATTATACTAACACAAGACCCAAAGGCACCCTAGACCCTGTGTACCTGTCTGCATCATTAAGGAAGTGCTTCCCTCCCTGCTCGACTACTGGCCGATTAGTATAATGCTTTGCTAAACTCTGGTCTACTTACTACACAAATTCCCCAATTGAAAATAAAAATCAGTGTGGACCTGTCCCTCCTAGATGATTATTGTGCTAATTCAAATGTACCCTTTGATAGAAAGATCCTGGGAAAAAATCACTATCTCTCAACTTATTACACGTAGTGAAGCTAACAAACCCCTTCATGCCAATCAATCTGGCTATTCATCTCAGAATAGCACATATATCTGTCTTCTCTTTATGAGAAAGACAATCCCCAATTCCTTAACAGGAACAAAATAGGTGTCTCTCAAACTATTTTTTTATGGTTTCCATCAACACAGTCAGCCATGCTCAACCTTTATCAAGAAATGACAGGCATTAAGGGTCCAGTTGCTCTTCTCTATATATTGAAGACTTCAGCTCCACCTGAACAATTTCGAAAAGTCACACTAACTTCCTGATCTGGAACAATCAAGAGTTGAGTTTTATACTTTTTAGAGTCGAAATGTACAATTTCTTTAGTCGTATTTGTTTTCTGAGTTTGTATTTTAACACGCAAAGTCATTGTTTTGCTTCACTAAAAAGTGTTTGTAGTTGTGTTGACAAGCTGATTGCCCCTCAAGCTGTCATTGTTTGGAACAGTGCCTTCCTGATAGGTTTTGCTGAGGAACACAACCTTGCAAGCAGGGCTCAAGTCCAGGGTAGTCGACACACTTTTTTCAGAGGGTGGACTCAGTCCCTCCTCCGGAATTTATGAATTAAAGCCAACCTCAGGGTTCGAATACAGTTGTCAGCGTTGCATGCCCAACACTTCACCACTGCACATTATAACCTGATGACAAATAAAAGACAACTAAAGGTAAAATATCCCATTTGGGAACTGCATGGTCTAGGGAACATATTTGTATCGGTTCTTGGAGTTTAAAACATGCACACTTTTAAAACGTTTTTAAAAAAAACACTATTAGAAGAAAATATCCTCTCTTGCATTTGTGTGTGCGTTGATTTTATGAAAGGCAAATGCCATTCATCCAGTACAATTTGGGTGGTTATGCAAACCCAATTTAATGAAAAGTGCATATTATGCCTTAAAATGCACATTTATTGGGACGTCATATCCCATTGGGTTTGTTGAAGCTTCCCCCCACGTCAATTTTTACGACTTGACCCCATGCTTGCAAGCAGGAAGAATGGGTGCCCTACCTTGAACATCTGTCACTAGGCAGACTTTTTAATCAAAGCTCCTTTTTAAAAAATGTGTTCATACCATGCCGAATCCCGCAGGCATCAGGGCGCCAAAACATAAACACAAAGGACACATTTCATAGAGATAACAAATGGGGACAGGTACTAACTCCAGGGGGTGGGTGTTATCTGAACAAATGTGTCTTGAGTTTTTTTCTGAAAATCCTGTAAGAGGACGCAAGTCTCATTTGTTGTGGAAGGTTGTTCCATGCGATCGCTGCTTTAATGTGGAAGGCTTTGCCCAGTCCATTTGTTTTCATAAACCTGGGGATTACTAATTGGCCATGGGCTTCGGATCTGAGGGTACGATTCCGCACATAAGCGATTAACTTTGTTTTGTGGTAGGCAGGGGCTTCCCCATGTATACAACTGCGAGACAAAGTCAAGGCTTTGAATTGCATGGTGTCCTCCACAGAAAGCCAATGGAGGCTTCTCCTGTTTTCACTGATGTGTTCCATTTTCCTTTTTTCTTTTATGATTCTCACAGCACTGTTTTGGATTTTTTGCCATTTTGCGATATGCCCTTTGTTAGCCCCCAGCAGGAGTGTGTTTCCATAGTCCAAACGGGACAGGATTGTCTCTCTTGCAACTGTGGCGCAGTTCTCCTCGCTCAAGTAGGGGCATATTCTGTGTAAAAGTGTTAGGGCGTAGGAGCAGTTCTTATTAAGTTGCTTAACCTGTACTTCTTCACTCAGTGAAGCTTCCATATACATCCCCAGTGTCTTAACTTCATTTATGAATGTTATTTGAGAGTTGTTAATGTGTAAGAACTCATATTGGAGGCCTTGTGCCCATTAATGGCCCTCTGCATATGGGGAACACGTTATCATGTAACCAAGTTTGCATTACAAGCTTAATGATATGCCGCTATGGAATAATTCATCTCACTGTGTTCTTATGCCTGCTTTTCTGTGACTACATGCTGCAACCTACCAAAATCAAAGAAAGTGACACATGTTGAGACTTTAAAAGTACAATTAATCTGTCGCCCCCGCTCCACCCTTAATTTCCCACATCGGAGCAGAGAAAATGTTTATACTACACTGCATCTTTAACAATCTCTAAAATAGCACCCGGGCATTCTATTGTCAGCTAATAGAAAAGAGAAATGAAAGGACATTGGCAACAGGTCTGTGGAAATACGCTTGACAGCACATTTACTATATTTCACATTCTGGCTGTGCTGTTTGGCAGCGGCCTGAACAATTGACGTCCCTTCTAAAGGTCAATTGGGTACAGTCAAAAGGGCACGTTTGACAAAGTAGCACCTGACACATAATGCATTATGGCAGACCTTTGTAAAGAACATTTGACAACAAGCCAGTTTCATGTTATGAAAGTGAACCTAATCACGTTTCCTTTATCTGCCTTCGTCCGCCACGCAACCCATAGCTTCACCTGTAGGTCGAACTAACCTAAGTTTTCCTTGTCTAAGTGTTACAGCAATGTATTGCTCTTACTACTACAATAATGCAATGTTCTCTTGAACATGCAGAGCAAAATAACGAGTCATACTAACAAGCTGGCAAAGGCATGAGTCAGCATGTGTTGAAAACATGCCCATGCACGTTGCCTAATATGCAATATTTGTAATGGAGGAAGGTCAGTTCCGTTGCATTACAACGCAGTTTGAATGCACCTACCAAAATTGTGGACCACACAGTGGTCTCATTCTGTACTTTGGCAAAGGACAGTTTGTGTATGGCCAGCAAGTTCGGTTGGCAGTGTATAAGCACCCATGACATAAGGCGAGAAACCCACAAATTGAAGTAGCAGATATCACTGGGCTGTATTCTCAGCATGGGAGATGTATACTCAAGGACACCCTCACATGAGAATATCTTGGGAGTCAAACAGTCATGCCCACTGTAGAATCAGATATGCCTAGGCACACAGGCCGAAAGCGCCTTGGGACCTAGGCTGTCCTGTGCAGTCCTCCCCATGCATTTGTGGGGTGTATTTGAAGGCACCAAACAGAAGTCCCTTGCACATGAATGGCAGGCATTTTTTATTTTTGTTGAAATGTTATTTTACTCACAAAAAATACATCCGAAAACTTAAACAAGAACAAATAATATTATCCATTTTAACAACCATTGAAATATATACATTACTTCATCCCACACCCCCGTCACTACACAGTCATTGTTCAAACCTAATATAACAAAAGACATTTACCACAGATCTTTTCGAATAAAGCGTTTTTCTTCTCCCTCCGATACAACACCTTTTCTATCCCTGCCAAGATATGATTGATTGATTGATATTTTATTTCTATCGCGCTTGTACACAAGTGTTTCAGAGCGCGACAAGGCAAGGGAGGGGAATAGGGGAGAACAAAACAGCGATCTTACTAGGCCCAGTGACTTCTTATGCATCTCTTCTATCCACATCTCAATAGTAACAGGATCAGATGATTTCCAATGTTTTAAAATCAGTTTCTTCCCCACCATTGCACCCCGAAAGATCAATTTTTTCTGTGATGTAGCCAAATTCTCCAACATGTCATCACTGCCCAACACAATGGTCTTGAAGTCCATACAAATCTTTGCATCCTGAACTTTTTCACAAATTTTGTCAAATTGAAACCACAGACCTCTTACCCTTGAACAATACCACAGCATGGCCCTCATTACGACCCTGGCGGAAAGCGACTGACCGGAGCGCCACAGCGTAAATAGCGTTTCCGCCATTGCACGAAGGAGCAAAGTGCGGCCCATTCCGACCCATCGGGCACGAGCACCACGGCATGGCGGAAGTGCAAAGTCCGCGATGGCGGAAATGACCCCAAAACGGCCCACACCGCCGCCGTACGGCGCCCCAGGTGCAATACCGCCACCCCTCTTAGCGGTCACCGCAGTGTGCGCCTACCGGAAAGTACGGTGGCCGGAAATATACGGAAACGGAAGTTAAAACATGGGCCCGGAACGGGAAACATCCCGGCGTACACCTATAAATACACTAAAACCACACAACCACTAAAATCACTACCCTGAAACACACCCCAACCCGTCAACCACCCTAGCGAAACCAAGAATAATGGGAAAAGCAGCGAAGAAAGCGTGCGACCGCAAGCGGCAGGTCCACTTCTCCCGTGAGGAACTCACCGTGCTAACAGAGACCCTCCAGGAGAATGCTGCCGTCGTCTTCTGCACGCAAATGACCAGGACGGCACTTGCAAACAAGAAGGCCATATGGGCTCTGGTGGCACAGCGGGTAAGTGCGGTGGGGACCGCACCCCGCACCCCACAGCAATGCCGCAAGCGATGGGACGACCTGCGGATACGCGTCCGCAGCATACTCTCTGCCAACCGCAACATTGCCACAGCCACCGGGGGAGGTCCTGAATCACCCATCAAGTTGACCCCCTGGGAAGAAATCTGTGCCTCCACCATCGGAATGGAGAGCATAGAGGGAGTCGGAGGGATGGAGAAAGGAGTGCAGACATCCGAAGATTCAGGTAGGTGGGCCAGATAAAACAATGCCAAATCCACACAGTCCATCCATGTGAAGTACCATGCGTCCACATAGTGCAACAGAAACACATGTCCAGGAGAACGTCCACACACATCGGCCTGATAGCGCACGTTAAAACCCACAATAAATACATAAATAATTAAAAACCCCTAATACACGCACTACACGTGCAGCAGGCACACCCTAACTGCAGGCTGCCAAACAACTGCACCCTCACTCCACACACAAATCAAAGCACCTCCAAGGGCCCGGCCCAAATCACCCTCAGGTACCACCCCAATGCTTGTGACACAATGCAATTCCAAATCCCACAGACCCACCAATAACCCTCGCCCTCCTCTACTCCACCACAGGGTCCGATCCAAACGACGAGCTACAGGACACCCCTACCAGCACACCTGCAAAGAGGGCCAAGACCAACGGCCAGAGACCCTCCACCTCAGTTGCACGCATCAAGACACGGCAGCAGCACAAATCAGGTGGCAGCACAGAGGAGGGAACATCAACAGGCACCCCAGCAGCCAGCATGCCCACAACACCACCACCACAGGTCCCCCCAATGGATGCCACAGAAGGCACTGCCTCCGGTGGCAGCAGCACCATAGGTGACACCCCATTGATGGCAGCATGCTCCGACACAGAAAACGGGGATGCCGAAGTCAGATCCATCCATGACCTGTCCCAATCCCCCTGTCTGTCCCATCCCGTACAACATGAGGATACCACGCAGGGGCACCCACAAGACGACGACTGGACATCCCCCACAAGCCCTGTGGCAATGCAACATGAGGACAACAGCCCCTCTGTGACACCCCCGCAAATGGCCTTGGCCCAGCAGAGGCAACAGTCCCTCGACCAGTTGATCGAACAACAGCAGCAACTGGCCACGCTCCTCAAGGACCATGCTGATGAATGTGGGGGCACTAAGGCAGACATAGAAACATCAACTGAGACACTTAGGGCACAAATCGAGAGTAGCACCGAGAGCCTGAGAGTCCAAATGGAGAGAAGCACCGAGAGCCTCAGGGGGGAACTGCATGCGACGGCCAAGGACGTATGTGCCGAACTTGCCGCAGTGCGCCGTGTGCTCACTGAGCTCTCGCAAACCCTTAGGGACATGCATGGACGTGAGCAGGCAGACACATCATCCGTTGCAAGCTCCGTCCAGGGCAGCCCCCAACGTAGATCTGGAAGGAACCTGCGCTCCACAGGCAGGGGTGCCCCTGATACCCGCAGAGGGGGCTTGCAATAGCGACAGCCCACTGACAATGAGCATCTTTGGACACTGGTGTTCGGGGGGGAGGTAGGGGGGTGGAGGGGGTGTGTTGGGCTCACTTGGGTGGCGGGTCGATAGGGTGTTCCACATGACATCACATATGCCATAAAAAGTGCACGATCAACCAATGAGATGTGTGGACATTGATCTTTGTGTACTAGGCCATCATAGGCGTACAGTCCATATTGCGCTTGTCCCAGACACACGCAGTGCCACGAGTCCCGTGTCCATGTATCAGCCACCAGGCGTGAGTGCTAGAAGCATACATCAATGAGATGCTGACGAATGTCACGGGCCTCCGGTGCCTCGCAGACTCCATGAGGTGCTGCCACATCCCCACCCTCATCATGACCATCATCAGGTGCTTGCAGTTCTGCGTCAGGGGGCATGGGCACATTTCTACGTACGCACATGTTGTGGAGCATGACACATGCCATCACCATCTTTGCAACCTTCTCATGGCGGTACAGGAGTGCCCCGCCAGACCTGCTGAGGCAGCGGAAACGGCCCTTCAGTAGGCCGAATGCCTGTTCTATGACTACACGGGTACGTGAGTGGGCATGGTTGTAGTTCTCCTCATGCTGGTCCCGTGGGTTCCGGACTGGTGTGAGGAGCCATCTCTTCAGTGGATATCCAGCATCACCTGTATGTGGACGAGAAACGTATGATGTGGAATGCCATTGATACGTACGCACACCCCCCCCCCTTCCTGCCAGGTCATTGCCAATTCACATACCCCACATCATCATGCATGTAATGAGACTCACCGAGTAGCCAGGATCTGTTCCCTGCGTGTCGCTCCATGTAGCGTGGTATTGTAGAGTTCCTCAAGACCATAGAATCATGGGTTGATCCAGGGAATCGGGCACAACAATGTGTAATGATCCTGTTGGAGTCACACACCATTTGTACATTCAGGGAATGAAATTGTTTTCGGTTGCGGTACTGGGCCTCCATGGCATGTGGGACGACCAATTCCACATGGGTGCAGTCGATGGCACCAATGCAACCCGGTATGCCGGCAAGTGCATGGAATCCCACTTTCGTGTTTGTAATTTCCTGCTCCGAGCGTGGTAGGGAGATGTAGTCGTCTGCGTGCTGCAGGAGGGCATCGAGCACTTGAAATAGTGTCCGTGAGAACAGTGGCTGAGAAATGCCATGCAACTGTCCGACTGTGTGCTGGTAGGTGCCTGTGGCCAGGAAGTGTAGTACAGACACCACCTTCAGTAGGGGTGGGATGGCGGTTGGGCTATCTATCATGCTGACAAGGTCAGCCTGTGTCATGTCCACAATGGCGGCTATGGTGTCACGGTCCAAACGGTAGAGGGTGTGGATCTGCTCATAAGTGAGGTTGAACGGATGTGCTCGGAGGCGTGGGATTGCGGGCTGCCTGTGTGGTGGTAGTGGCTGTGCTGGTGGGCCTTGCTGGCCCTGCCTTGCCCTCCTCCTCCTCCTGCGTCTCCTCCGTGCGGCCGGTTGTAGTTGGTGTTCGTCTTCCTCTTGGAGTTGGAGCACTTGCAGTGCTATCAGGTCCCCCAGGGCCAACATCGCGAGTCCTGCCGGTAGCATTTCGGTGTGGTTGTGGGAGGAGACTGGCTGTGCAATTCATGTGTTTTCAGGCTGTATGGCCTCCACCTGTGGTGATTCATTCCACCTGTGCAAACTGCCCTCCCCTTTGGCCGGCACGTCACGCGCACAACGCTGCAAATCGGGGAATGGTATCTTGCTATTGCTATCATGTATTTGTACCCGATGGGCGTGTTGGATTGGTTGTTATGTTCATTCGGCTATGGTCCCATTGTTTCCCATTCTATCTGTGCAGTCGCGAACAGACTTGTGAAGGGTCAGTGGAACGTAGTACTCGAGTTACGGTGGGCCCTCATGCATCACTGTACCTAGTTGCAACGACGGGCGGGGCGTCCCATTCGTGGGTGAAGGCAGTTGCCATTTTCACACACAGCCGCACTCGATGGAATAATTAGTGATTTCAAACGGCCACAGATGCCTTTTCGACGTGATGTTGCAAATGAGGAATTCGAAGGGCGGCGCTTTCGGTTATCAGCTGGCGGCGAGGAGATGCCCACAGGTCTGACTGCAAATATAACGTTCTATTGTTCAATGTCCTTGAGACAGGGCCCATGGCGAGGGAGCAATGATTGATATGAATAGTTTGGGATGCGCATTAGCTACGTGGGCGATGAGGCCGGCCGTTCCCAAATACATGTTACTTCACAACACTGGAATTACGGGCTGGGGCACTGTGGATTTTGCAGGCTGCATAACGCACAGACTCAATGGATGTTTCTAATGTCATGTGAGTAATTATTCAGGCGTTTTGATCCCGGGATGAGGGAATGATGAATGGATGCATGGGCAGGTGATTTGATACAGAGTTTGCCATGTACAGGGCTTCTTGGGATCTATCCGCCTCCCCTACGCTATGTGATGCAGGCCTGCCATAGTGGGACCATCATCTATCTGGCCTTGTTGAGCCCTCCCTGTCTCGAGGCGCCCTCAGACACTTGTGTCCATGCACGTTGACATTCCCATCTGATGGATTCTGTTTTGACAGACGCATGCACAGGTACACTCGTTTGTGATGGTGTTTGCACCTCGATATAGATGGTTATGAGTCGCAAGTGGTTTTGGGGTGGTGATGATCCTTTTGAGTGGGCTAGCATGCATGTGGCTGTGGATTTCGTGTGATCATTGAAGTGAGTTGTTCGAATGTAGTTCTGATGGCCATTCTGTTCTTTTTCTTTTCTTTTGGTTGACAGGTATCTCCTCCCCTTTTGCCACTGCCATCTGTATGCCACGCCTGCAGATGGATTTTACTCCCGACACCTGCTGCTTCGTGTTAATCGGTGGAGCAGCATTACGATCTTATGGGACGATCGCCAATGGCCCACATGCCCTTACGCAGTACTGGTGTCTCGGAGCAACATTTCGGCCTTTCAGCTGGACTAGTGCCTCCCCATTGGGACAGCCCTGCGGTTCTGTGCGCTTCCATGTTGCCTTTTCGTACGTGAATGTGGCTCTGTGTACCATGGGGGTACAGGGCGACACACAAGTAGTGGCTGGTCATTTCTTGCGGATGCAGCCCACAATGGTGATTAGTGTTCTGGAGTTCATGGCCTGATGGCTGTATGGGCTTGGTGTCTTTGATGTGCATAAATTGCTATTCTGATTTGGACCGTGTAGCGTTTTTCTTTGCAAGTGATGTGGCATATGCCTATTTGGGGGGCGATGTATTGTGAGGAGATCTGCATTGGGTTCCAGCTTCGGGGTTTAGTTGCGTGGTACTGTACTGGGCGCGTTTGCCTACTGAGCCCGTGAGGTCAGGGATGGGGGATGCCTATATGACAGTTTGAATGTTGTCATGCTCAGGGGCGGGGGATTGGGTTTTGTGTAACAGATGCCGGTCAGCCAGGTGGACTGGTGGAATGATGTGATTTTTGGAATGTTGCTGGGCACAGGTGCCTGTGTTTGCGTGCGTTTCTTGGTGGGGGACTGCGGTCATGTCCATTGGGATGGCTTCTGTATTCGTGCCATCTGTGCCCTGCAGCTCCCATTGGCCCCTCTTGTGTTTCTTTTGTTCGTTGGCATGCATGGGTGCTTTGTGCATTTCAATGGTTGCATTGTGACTTCATTGCACCTACCGGGAGTTGTACTTTGTGGGCAGGGAGCGGTGTACAGGCACTCAGTGGGGCCGTTTACGGTTGATTCGCGATGCCGTACTTCTCGCCATGGCGGAATGGTACATTCCGCCATGCCTGATGGCGTTAGGTACATGTCCGCTAGGGTCGGAATTGGCGTACCGTTGCACCATGGTGGTGTTTGCGGTTTGGCATGGCGCGCGCGCGCGTGCTTGGTGCAGTTAGCGTTGGCGTTCACTACGCTGTCGCTAATGGCTTCGTACTTTGCGGTGACGGGTCATAGTCGCACCGAGCGCTATTCGATGGCGGTATTGCATTTCCGCCATCGTTTTTCGATTTCCGCCAGGGTCGTAATGAGGGCCCATGTGTTCTAAGGTACCATTCTCATGTATACACACCCAGCATTCAGGGCTGTCATTCAATCCCCTTTTTACCAATCCCTCAGGCGTCCAATATACTCTATTTATAATCTTAATTTGACGGGATCTTTCAGTAAGCCCAAAAGAGCATAACTTGACATTCTCACAAATACGTGACCAATGATCTTCTGTAATGTCTTCCCCAATCCTCTGATTCCAGTCCAATCTCAATGAGTCATTTCCTCTGTAATTTGACACAATTAGTCTATGAACATAGCTGACTAGACCACAGCCACTCACTCCTGGTTTCCATCCAAACATATCCAAATTAATCCTAACTTCCATATTTACATTGCCCAATGCCTTCTTGATCTTCCGATAGTCTGCCAAGCGGAAGTTAGAAATATCAAACTTTGCCTGTATTTCCCTAGCCGCCATCCATTTCACACCATTAAAAAGATCCGCTATCCATTGTACCCCAGCAAGAAACCATTCATGCCAGAACAAAACCTTCCCTTCATGTTTAACATTCAGATTCTTCCATACTGGAGCACTTGGATCTCTTAATGCATCAAAACCCAAATATTCATTGAAAAGCAACCAAGAAGTTCTTAAACTCCTAGTCAATGGATCTTCCATCTTTGGTCTATTTGGTTTAGTTGTCAACAATGCTCTAGGCGACAATGGACCCATATGACTAGAATCTGCACACAACCAGTCCTCTTGTTCCGATTTAAGGAAAGCAAAAAATAAAAGCCATATGATAGGCTCTGAAATTTGGGACCCCCAGACCACCGCTAGACAAAGGCAACTGCAGTTTACTTATTTTAAGACGCGGTGGTTTCTGATCTCTTAAGAAATGTTGGATGAGCCTGTCCATTTCACGCCAATATTTCTGCTCAATATCTAACGGGATCATACTCATTCAAAGTTTATTCTAGGAGTTGACAGCATTTTCAAAGCATTCACCTTCCCCCAAAGGGAAAGGTGCAACAAGTTCCACCTCTACAAGTCCGATTTGAAAGTAGTACACACCATATTCATATTTTCTCTCACAAATTCAATAATACTCGGCAAAATCCACCCCCAAATATAGTAGTTTATCAGCACACTATCTGAAACCCAATTGCGTGATGAAATGTTTGTCACAAATTGCCACCAATGGTAGGACTTCCGATTTTTCCCAGTTTATTTTATATCCAGAGCATAGGTGAAAGGCTTCCAAAATGTTCATAAGTATGGGTATTGGCTCACCAAGATTCTTGAGGACCAATAACAGGTCCTCAGCATATAACCACATTTTTTGTTGTGAACCCCAACAATTAATGCCTTGCAAATCATCTTCAGCTCTCAGTGCAATAGCCCCCGGTTCGATTCCAATTACAAACAATAAAGGTGATAACGGGCATCCTTGTCTCGTGCCAAGTTATAATTCAAATGAATTTGATCTCTGTCCATTAGTTATAACATCCGCTGTCGATTTAGTGTATAGCAGACTAATCCAAGATCTAAACTGGATTCCAAAACCCATCTTTTCAAGTACTTTAAACATAAATTGCCAATTTACTCTATCGAAGGCCTTTTCGGCATCCAATGAGAGGACAGCAAATCCTCAGACAACTCTGATGCCATAGTAATGGTACATAGCAGTTTCCTGATATTACTGGATGTCATCCTTCCTTTAACAAAACCAGACTGATTTTGATCTAGCAACTTTGGTAGCAGGTTTTCCAGCCTTAATGCTAATATCTGTCATGAATCCTGCCCCTCATGTCCACAGCCCTCCAAGATGTCCGACTGGAGCTAGGCCACAATCACCTACATGGCCCTCAAGGGCATTTCCATCCCTCCAAAGACCCACTTGGAGTCAGACTTGGCGCTTGTGGCACCACACTCACTCACTCCCATAGGATAACATTGGGGATTGGACTTCTAGTGCATTGATGGGGACAAGATGGATGCCCCCACATATTTTGGTTCCCAGAACTGCTTGTGCAGTTTAGTCTTTTGGGTGTGGTTCAGCCCTGTGACATCTGGGATACCCAGAGACTATTTAAGCCATGCCCAGGCTGAGAAACATGCTTTGTGATTTTTGCACCTGCAGCGTGACACTCGCCATTTCCGGATCGGTCTCCAGTAGGCGTGCATCTTTCTTCTGTGCTCAGCCCCTTCAAGAACAAGAACACCGTTAGGAACAGCCTTACCTTGCAGCACTTCTGCCCATCATTCATCGCTCCTTCTGTTCTGCGGGCATCTCCGGCGGTGTCATTCCCATCGCAGCATGCCGCTTCCTAAGGAAAAGTGAAAAGAACAGAAAAAAGGCATTAGTAAGGATTCAGCAAATCTTTGCTTATTTTTTAAATACTGTACGAGCTTCAAACGCTTACCTGAATCCCAGCCGCTCTGGGGGAACTCTGTCTCCGGAACTTCTCATCCATCTGCAAGAGGGAAAAGACACTCCAGGTTAGTGTGGAAACATCTAGAGGCGCTGCATACCGCACTTATTCACCGCATTTCTTCTTCATACATGCAGCCAGGCAGGAGACCAACACCCTGAGGAGAGAGCTGATAGTAGCCAAAGAACACACTGATGATTTAAGCCGGCAACTTCTCCAGTCTCAAGCAGGGCATGCACCATTGCCGGGAAGCGTGCCCTTGATGCCAGCACCATCAGTCAATCCCGTTCAGATAACCCTTCCTGGGGCAGTTCCCTTGGTCCTGCCCGATTGATTTACGGGGGATCCCAAGAGGTTTGCAAAGTTCATGAACCAGTGCCACCTGTAGTTCCTTTGTAGACCAGGGGCCTTTCCGAATGACCAATCAAGGGTCGCTTTTGTGCTATCCTACCTGAGTGGTAGTGCCGCGGACTGGTCTGTACCCTTTGTGGTCCAAGACGATCCCTTGCTGCATGACTTCAGGGGCTTTCAGCAGGAGATGGAGAAGCTGTTCTCCCGTCGTACTCATGGGCAGGCATTAGACAACAAACTTCTGTCCCTACGCCAAGGGAATCAAGACCTATTAACATACATAGCCACGTTCAATAGACTCCTAGTTGAAGCAGAATGGCCAGTGGAGAAGAGAACCACGTTATTTCATCGGGGGTTGTGGGGGGAGCTCAATGATGTTCTCGCACAATTAGTGAACCTCCCGAAAGACTGCTCAGAATTCATTGACCTTGTTGTTCAACTGGATCATAGGTTGCAGGACCGAAGAGCAGATCAAGCCAGACCGGACCCTCGCCCTATGTATGTGCGTTCAAAGGACAATATTGCCCGCACAACGGGAGGTTCAGGAGAACCAATGCAAATCGGGGGGGTCAGATCCCCCTTGACTAAAGCGGAAAGGGATACAAGGAGACACCAGCAGTTATGTCTGTGCTGTGGAAGGTCAGGTAATTTCCTTAAAGAGTGCCCTGTGAAGCCACGAGGAGGGCGGTGGGGCCACGGACAAGGAAGATACCATCAAGGAATCGTAAAACTCCTCAGCCCAGCAAGTGTAGGGGTACACTTGTCGAGCGAAAAAAGTGAACTACAGACCTCCCATTTTGCACTATCGTCTTGATCAATCACCAACAACCATCTCGGATGCACGCAGTAAGAGCGTACATTGACAGTGGAGCCGTTGGGAATTACATCGACCAGGATCTTGCGGCAAAGATGGGGCTTCCGTTACGCCCTAAATCAACTACTGACACTGTTACCACTGTTGACGGCACGGAAATAGGTTCTGGTCCAGTATCCCAATGCACTGCAGCTTTAACCCTTCTATGGCAGGATGGACACCAAGAATCTATTGTTTTCGACCTCATTAAGGCACCACAGTTCCGGTTGATTTTGGGAATGCCATGGTTGGTATCTCACAATCCTCGAATCGATTGGCAAGCAAAAGAATTGGCCTTTCCTGAGACTTGCACCCACACATGTTAGCGCCAAGAGAAACAACCAATAGACACCAGAACCTCCACGCTTGCAACTGTGGCAATCGGCACCCTACCAAGTGAATACCAGGACTTTCAAGATGTCTTTCAGAAAGAACAGGCTAATACCCTGCCACCGCATAGACCATACGATTGCCAAATCGACCTGATACCCGGCACACAAATCTCTTGCGGGCGAATTTACGCACTCACAGAACCAAAAAAACAGAACCTGAAGGCCTATCGTGACCAATACCTGGCCCACGGGTTCATCCGTCCCACGAAGCCTCCAGCAGCCAGTCCTCTATTCTTTGTACTGAAAAAGGAGGGGGACTTGAGAATGTGCATCGACTATCGCGCACTGAACCAGATTACTGTAAAAAAAATGCTACCCCCTGCCACTGATCCCTGAATTGCTTGATCAAGTCAAAGATGCCCAAATCTACACAAAACTAGACCTTAGGGGGCATATCACCTTGTTCGCGTAAAACAGGGGGACGAATGGAAATCCGCTTTTCGCACCAAATACGGCCTTTACGAATATCAAGTAATGCCCTTTGGTCTTCACAACGTGCCTCACCTACAGCATTTCAATACTTCATGAACAATGTCCTACGAGAATTGATTGATGTCTGTGTACTAGTGTTCATTGACGATATTCTAGTATATTCTGCATCAAAGCAGGATCACGTTAAACACGTCCGATCCGTATTGGAGAAACTCTGTCAACTCCAGCTCTACGCCAAGCTCGAAACGTGCTCATTCCACGTCTCCGAGGTGGAATTCCTGGGCTTTATTCTCAGCCCGAATGGATTCCGAATGGATGTACACAAGGTAGATGCTATCCTGAAATGGCCATCCCCAAATTCATTCAAGGGGGTTCAAAGTATGCTGGGTTTTGCAAACTTCTACCGCCGGTTCATCCCAGGATTTTCGCAAATCGTGCATCCCATCACATCATTGCTAAGGAAAAACAACAAAAAGTTCCAGTGGACAACAGAAGCCGAGGAAGCTTTCCAGGAACTCAAAGCAAGATTCACATCTGCCCCAATCTTACTCCACCCACGCCCTGATCTCCCATACCTGGTGGAAATGGACGCCTCAAGCATGGCTGAGGGAGCTGTCCTCTCACAAAAGGACCCCGAAACGGGCCAGTTACACCCTGTTGCCTTCTGGTCACGTAAATTCACACCCCCTGATCTCAATTACGCTTTCACAGACAAAGAACTCCTGGCCATTAAGTCAGCCTTTAAGGCATGGCAGCACTCCCTCTTGGGCGCCAGACACACAACCACCATAATAACTGACCACTGGAACCTCCAGTACCTAAAAACGGCAAAGGCCCAATCCTCACGACAACTACGTTGGGCTCTTTTTTTTGCTGAATATGACTATGTGATTACATTTCGACCAGGGGTGAAAAACGGGAAGGCCAATGCCTTTTTCCGTATGGGGGTGGAAGAGCAAGGATATCAGACCCCTGACCCAATAGCAATCATCCCGAGTGACACGCTCCTAGGAATCACAGCAACCATAACTCATAAAGAATTACATGAAGAAATCCAAAACCTGATGAGTCGGGAGCAATTACAAGCGTGGAGTGCACAAGGAGAACATTACATGATAAAAGATCAGTTTCCCTTCTTCAGGAATCGCTTATTCTTACCAAACCAAGAACTACAAGTCATCATGATTCTTTGATCGAGGGCCACCCCGGAATCGCTAAAACCCTAGCCAAGATAAAACGAAATTATAGGTGGCCCATGTGGCGTAAAGACATTATCCAATTCATCCTATCTTGTGGAGAGTGTGCTCAAAAACAAGTCATCCAAGCAGAAACCGGCTGTGCTAAATCCCACCAGCACCCTCGCATGCGTTGTCCCTCGATTTTATTACTGACTTACCACCCAGTGAAGGGTTTAACACTATTCTTGTGGTCGTGGACCTATTTTCAAAAATGGCACATTTCACTCTGGCGAAGGTATTTCTTGAAGGCATCGTAGGGCTCCATGGGTTTCCTTCAGTTTTGGTCTCTGACCGAGGTACTGAATTTGTATCTAACATCTGGAGAAAATCCTGCTCTATGGCCCAGATCGACATCCGGCTATCCACCAGCACCATCCCCAAACGGATGGTCAAACTGAAAGGACAAATCAGACGGTCGAGCAGTATCTGCGTTGCATGTTACACCAAGCCGAAGGAAGCTGGTTCTACCTATTATGGATAGCTGAATATGCTTATAATAATTCCCTACACACCAGCACTGGGCAGACACCCTTTTATACCATGTATGGCAGGCACCCACATACTTCTGAGTTGGACGTTCTTACAATCCTGGAAATGCCAGCAGTCAAAACCTTGCACACGACCATTTCCCAAACCTTTAAAAGGGCAGCTGAACACCTACTTCAAGTTAAGCATCGCCAAAAGATGTTTGCTGATCCACACCGAGCAAAGGCCCCCAACTACCAAGTGGGATACACAGTCTGGCTGGCGTCTAAACACGTGTCCATTAAAGGAACCCAAACATTCGGTCCAAGATATCGGGGTCCATTCACTGTCACCTCTGTGATAAATCCTGTGGCGGTTAGACTAGCTTTGCCGTCAAACATGCAGATTCATCCTGTGTTCCACGTGTCTCTCCTTAAACCTGTTCAACCTGTGACCTGGGTAGCAACGCCACTGCAGCCAGTAGTAGTCGCTGGGGAGCCAGAATTCAAAGTCAAGGACATCCTGGATTCAAAGTACGTCAGATCCAAATTATACTACCTAGTAGACTGGAAAAGGTATGGTCCACAAGACAGGACATGGGAGCCTTGTGAATACATCCATCCAAACCATCCAAACAAACCAGGACCAGACAGAAGAGCCACCTTGAGAGGGGCCTTGGGGTGGAGTGCTGTCATGATTCCTGCCCCTCATGTCCCCAGCACTCCAAGATGTCAGGCTGGAGCCAGGCCACGATCACCTACATGGCCCTCAAGGGCCTCTCCATCCCTCCAAAGACCCACTTGGCATCAGACTTGGCGCTTGTGGCACTACACTCACTCACTCCCATAGGATAACATTGGGGATTGGACTTCTAGTGCATTGATGGGGACAATATGGATGCCCCCACATATTTCGGTTCCCAGAACTGCATGTGCAGTCTATTCTTTTGGGTGTGGTTCAGCCCAGAGACACCCGGGATACCCAGAGACTATTTAAGCCACGCCCAGGCTGAGAAACATGCTTTGTGTTTTCTGCACCTGCAGCGTGACACTCACCGTGTTCGGATCAGTCTCCAGTAGGCCTGCATCTTTCTTCTGCGCTCAGCTTCTGCAAGAACAAGAACACTGTTAGGAACAGCCTTACCTTGCAGCGCTTCTGCCCATCACTCATCGCTCCTTCTATTCTGCGGGCATCTTCGGCGGTGTCATTCCCATCCTGGCACACCGCTTCCTAAGGAAAAGGGAAAAGATCAGAAAAAAAGCCTTAGTAAGCATTCAGCAAATCTTCGCTTATTTTTTAATGACTGTACGAGCTTTAAACACTTACCCGAATCCCAGCCGCTCTGGGGGAACTCTGTCACCGGAACTTCTCATCCATCTGCAAGAGGGAAAAGACACTCCAGGTTAGCGTGGAAAGATCTAGAGGCGCCGCATACCGCACTTAATCACCGCATTTCTTCTTCATAACCGGCATCCACGCTGAAAACGTTGCGGCACCTAAAAGACACAGAAAAAGAACTCAGTTCAATACAAATACGAAAGGGTCGCATCACGCATTGCGCTCTCACTCACCTTCAACGCTATTCATCTCAGCAGCACGTTGCCATCCCCGGACGCCGGCCATCATCTAAGGAAGGAAAGGAACAAAGTTAGAGAACTGTTCAAAAGACTCATTATGCTTACCTGTCAGACTCTTGCCAGTGAAGTAACTAGGCAGCAACGAGCCCGCATCAATCAACGCGCCCCTGCGCTGAAAGCAGGACGGAGAGCACACTTTCCAAGAAAACAAGGTGAGCTGTGAATCAAAGGGAGGGGTTGGACCCCGGGGAAGAAGGGGTTCAAGCACACAGAGACAATAGGGAGTTAAACTCTACCAATCCTGTGTTTCAGGCCCAGTCTCCAGTCGAGTAGACTCCAGGGAAGGGTTCGAGCTTGTAAGAGGTCAGAACAGGCTGAGTGATGTCCCCGTGGATACCAAGTGAGCGTTACAATATCTTGGCCAGAATTTTATTGTCTACTTTAATTAAGCTAATCGGTCTATAACTGGATGCCAAAGTTTCATCTTTGTCTTTTTTTAAGAATACAGAAATTGTTGCATGTCTAGTAGTCTCCGGGAGTATTCCTCTAGACTTAGAAACCTTAAACATCTCTGTCAGCAGGTCCAACGCTGAATTTGGTAGCCATCTACATCTATAGAATTCAACTGGTAGACCATCCGGCCCTGGAGTCCTACCAGCATTCAATTTTACAATCGCTTGTTTAACCTCATTCACAGCTATAGTTTCTTCTAGAAAATCGGATTCCGACTCTGAGATTGTTGGAATTTGAATACGCTCTAGGAATTCCCCATTAGATGCGACAATCTGTGGTTCATTTTGATATAGTTTTTCATAGAACTTTCTCAACGCCTCATTTATTCCTGTTGGTTTGAATGTAATTTGACCATCAGAGTCTCTGATTGATGTAATTGAGAGTTCTGACTCTCTCTTCCTCAGTCTAAAAGCTAGCCAGCGGTCACATTTCTCACCTTTTTCAAAGTAAGTGCACTTTTGTTGAAAATATCTTTTGTCCACTTGAGTTTATAAAATGCATCTACCTGTGACTCTGGGAACTGTAATGGCCAGTTAGAATAGGTTTCTGGATGATCTGAAGATGTTGCAAATCTGAAACTTTGTGACATTTTGTAAAATGAAATTAGGAATATGCTTAATAACTTGGTGGTCGGCTTATCTAATTCCCCATGAACAGATAAAACAGAAAATATGTCTGGTAATCTAGTTGCTAGTAAAATTATGAGGTTGTGATACATAAGTAGGTTTTGCCAAAAAGTAGAAAAGAGAACAAAAGTGTGATTACAAATAGCAATTACCATATGTTGCTCCAACCCCCTAAACCAATCCTGACTTGGAGGCATGGTTGGGAGGAGACAGAGGAGTAACTGTTCAATCCTAGTGGCAGGGATTATTGCAGGGTAATTCCCCAAGATTGTAAAATTGGTGATCTCATTTATGCTATATAAGGGGGACTGCAGAGACAAAAACTGGGTGACAGCAAAAGGAGAAAGACAGGAAGGCTTCTGAAACTTACCATCTGGCAGCTGGAAGGAGACACTAGAGGAGATTGCTGAGAGCGCATCTGAGTGGAGCTGTCATTTTCTAGGAAGGCCTCAAAGCTGACTTGGTCCTGTGGTGGAGAGCGGGAGGCCATCTTTGAGAGTGGAGTGACCAGACCCCTGTCCTATCTTTCCAGAGTGTCCTGAAATGAGGTTGGCTTTCCTGAAACCTCACACAGAGGCTGGCTAGGTAAATAAAACTAAGCCCTGGAAACCAAAAGGTGGGGGGAGTCTGCTTGCCCTGAATACTTTCCCTTTATAGTGTGTTTGGTGGGGGACAAACCGGGGGGACAAACCGGTGTAGATCCTTAGCCTACATAACCAAAAATACTAATTCAATTAATTCCCGATTTGGCAGAACACTACAGGGTGAGTTTTGTTAAAATTCAAAATGAACAAAGCTCACTTCCCACTTTGTGCTGAAAACTAAAACCTATAATGTAATTGGTTAATCCTTATTGATCAGCTGACCCTGACTTCTATAAGGAAGAGGGGTGTCTTTGTTCTTTAATCAGTCAAACATTTTTTTTATCCAGCTTCCCCAAAACAGGCCTTTTAGTAAGGGGGGTCTGAAATCCAAATTCCCCAAAGCATTCAAATTTTTCGGTCTCACTTTCCAACATAGACCAAAGCAAGGGGGGGGGAGCTGAAAAACAAAGTTATGCATCACCCAATGTTTATTTTAAACCAAATGTTTGGGGAGAAATTATTATTATTATTATTATTATTTTTTTACTTGAATTTTAATTAAAAAATAAATTTTCCATTTTTACAAGGGTTTTTCCCAACTTAAGGAGTCCCGAAGTGCAGAGATGAACTATTGACTCTGGAGTCCTTTGATCCCGTCTGGTTATATTCCATTTTTTTTTTTTTTTTTTTAGCTGCAGGAAGCGTCTCCCTCTTCGGTAATCGGGTTTAGATCAATCTATTCCCTGGTTTTCGGATGCCGTCTCAATGGTGCCTGTTTGGTTTATCCTTTTAAAGGCTGTTTCTATTAGCTTCACCAATGACAGGGACCAACGTGTTGTCTCTCCTGAAATTAGTCTGTGCCACAGCACCTCTTCTACCAGCGTTGCACCTTGCAGACGAGGTTGGAGATATGTGACTCTGCCTTGTTTGGTATTCGGGCATTGCAGGGTCAAATGTTTCAAGGTTTCTCAGTCTCGCCCCAAGAACATTTGGAATGAATTTAACACATATCTCAATAATCAGTCCGAGGGTGGGTCGGAGTCCTGTCTGTCCCCGGCCACCACTCCTGCATCATGATCTCCTCAGGTCTTCTCCTCTATTCGCAAAACATTGTAGTCACTGCTGTAATGTTGACAAGGTAGCCTGTAAGCACCTCCATGTTTTATATGTTTCATATGCTTGTTGCCTTGATGTTTGTACCTTGTGAACCTCTGCCGATAAAAATAAAAGTTTAAAAAAAAAAAATGTTTCAAGGTTTCCACTTGGTCAATGTTCTTACATAGCCGACAGCTGTTGTCTGTTGCCTGATTACGTATGGCTAGAATTTCCTTTGTCCTCAGCAAGTTGAGTCTGGCCCTCAGGATCATATTTCGCATCGCTTTGTTCGGAAATTTCAGGAGGTAATTTTGCGGTTTTTTCACTTCATTAAATGTTGGTGGGAGGTGGGCCAGTAGTTTGTTGGCACTGGCTTTTTCGGTTGTTTCGATCCAGTCTCTCCATTCCATTTTTAGTTTAACCCGGTCTGGGTTGGATATCAGATCTTCCTCTGTGCAGCCTATTTCTATTAGAATGCTTTGGAGGCTTGCCGCCCAGTTCTTGAAAGCCTTGCATGAGCCAGTCTTGAGTTCTTCTGCAATGATTTTGAAGATTGGTAGTGAGTCCGTCATTAGGATTTTTCTCCATAAGCTCATTTTGCTTTGGTCTACCAGTGAAGCTAGGGAAACAAGGCCCAGTTCTCGCTTAATCGCAGGCATGGAGGTTGAGCATGGTAGACCCAAAACCGACTTCCAAACATGACTTTCCAACTTCTGCCACACAGTTCTTGGAATGTTTAATGACGCTTCCATGCCATAAATGATCGCTGGGACCACCTTCCCTTTATAGAAGTTAATGGCCGGCAGCATGGAGAATTTGCCAAATTTCCTATCGACCGCTCTTGTCTGTGCTGTTAGTGTTCTGACCTTGGTCCATAGATGCACTTGCATTGCTTTATCTCTGGCCGATCCGTCGATAATCACCCCCAGGTATTTGAACTCGTTCACGACCTCAATTTTTGTTTTGTTCAGAAAGCATTTTGGCGGTCACATCGATTTCTTTGTAGTTTTTTCTAATACTAGCATTTTTGTTTTTGCTGTATTAATTTCTAGATGGTTCAATTCTATGAATTTCACCAGGTTAGTTAGTCTGCGATGGAGTCCGATTTGGGTCTGGTCAATGATAATTACATCATCTGCATATAGTAATCGCGATATTTGAACATTTCCGCTTTTAGGTGGAAAGGCTTTGATTTGTCCTTCGTCAGTTTGGTAGTCCCCTAGAAAAGCGATAAACGAGGCCGGAGCTAAGGGGCATCCTTGTTTGACGCCTCGCTTTACCGGGATCTCCTTAGACAGGCCTCCTTGTTTGTTCAGTTTCACCCTGATTTTCGTGTCTGCATGCAGGGCTTTTATCGGGTTCAGAATTGGCGGTGGACAGTCCCAGAGTTTTAGCTTAGCCCACAGTTTTGCCCTGTCAATTTTGTCGAAGGCTTTCGACAGGTCTACAAATGTAAGGTACACTTTTGGGGCTCCTTCTCTCTGATGTTGATCAGTAAGATGTTTATTGAAGTGCTTCCGTTTTTTTGAAAGCCTGTTTGGAAGGTGTCATAGCATCGAGCGGTTTTGGCCCAGTTTCGAAGATGGACTAGTAGCTGGGATGCGAATATCTTCCCCACGATGTCGAGCAAAGCTATCGGCCTGTAGCTTTCTGGGTCGTCTCTGCCCCCTTTCTTATAGATGGGGACAATTATCGGCTTCTGCCAAGTTTTGGGAATCATCTTAGTGTTCTTACAATGGGTGAAAATTTTGCTGATCACGTCTGCCCATGCTTTTGGTGATTTTTTCAAGTCGACATTGGTCAACCCATCCGGACCCGGGGCTCTTGAAGTTTTTAATTTAAAAAAGGCGTTTTCGATTTCCTATGCATTTGATACTTCAACCCATTCTGTCGTGGCCTCTTTTCCCTCCTCCGGTACTTCCTCTTGCGGTAGGTCAAATTGGCCATTAGGTACGACATCCATTTTTCCTCGGACACTGAGTGTGCCATTTCTGTAGCCATGTTCGAGTTTGTTGTTTTAATCAGTGCCCAAAAATCGCTAGCCTTTTTTGTGTTGAGAGCGCTCATCATTTGCTCGGCGTCTTGCTGATAGAGTTGGAATTTGTGATGTTTTAGCCAGTGTTTGTAGGATTTTATTTCCTTTTGCCACTGCTCCCATGCTTCTTTGGTGTTACTTTTCTTTGCAAATCTCTTCAATTTCCGGACTGTTTTCCTCTTTTCGACTATCTGTTTGTCGTAGATATGTTTCGGACAAACTGCCTGTCTTTGTTTTTCAGCGACTGGTCTTCTGAAAGGGAGCAGCATTGGTAGATAATTTGGACGCTCAGCCCCCCCCACTGGGTCCTCTTCTTCCGTGGTCTTGCCATAGTTCCTGGTTATCTTTATGATGTCTGCTTCTGTTAGACGTATACGCGTTTGCTGGTTATTTACCTCCACTTGAAACTTGTATGTTGGATTAACCGGGTGATTACCTTTCCATGCGCACCTCAGGAGGTTATGGTCACTGTGCAAGGTTCTTTGGACTTTAAATTCCAGGATCCTTGTCAGGAGGCCTTGGGAAGCATAAATGTAATCCAAGGTGGCTTTGGCGTTCAGATTTTCCCATGTAGGGATGTTTGCTTGGTTGGGGAATAGAGATTCGATGTTGTATAAATTTCTCGGCTTGGTCACCGACTTCCAGGCCTTGCCCTGTTTAGTTGCGTTTCCTTTTGGGGCCTTGTCTTTTCTGATCGAATGGGATTCACCACAATCCGCGTTCAAATCGCCACACAGGATGATGTCAGTTCTTTCAAACTCCATGTAAATCCAGTCTATTGTTTCCCCCATTTTCTCACAGTATGTTTTTGTGTTGGTCCATTGGGGGTTCCAATATGTATTTATTATTACTAGTTGGCTAATATCTTCCTGTTCCCCCGTTGTGGATTGTTTGCTCCAGGATGTATCACCAGCATCTCATAGGATTCCATTAGTTTCTTTGGCGAGGAGAAGCCGGAGCTCATTTTTATGGCTGTCAACAACCCCGAAGATGGGCGACCCAGAAGGCCTTTTGTGGCAGGTGATATTTCTACTTCAAATCCATCTATGGTCGGTGTCTCTAGCAGCCATGTCTCTTGGAGACACGCAATGTCCATACTGGTTAGGTCTACGTCACTCACCGTTGTCAGGTGAGCGTGCCCTCGCGTGTTCCATGAGCCTAAGGTTAATCGTTCAGCACCTGCATCAATCATTATGTTCACCGATCCTGTGTGCGATTGTGCTGGGCTTGTAGTTCGCTGCTATCTCCGAAGGTTCGGATTCAGGGTTGATTTTAACCATACCCATGGACCTTGTGGTTTTGGGGGGACCTTTGTTTGGTCCCAGTTTCTCTCTTCGTTTGCCTCTGATGCTTTCCTGCGTGTGGATCTTCTTGGGCTTTGGTTTCTTACCCTTTTCGACTCCTCTGGGTTAGACTGTGTGTTGTACTTTTGCTGGTCCTTCATGACTCTTTCTTTCTCTGTTTTTTCGCTAAATTCGCCGGTCTTCCTGTTTTCAATTGTGCTGGTGCGGTGGCTATGCCGTTGCTCCAGGTCTTCCTGATATCTGTGTCTTGATGGGCAGGGATACCTCTTTTCCCGCCACTCTTTTCCCAGGCGGTTTGATTTATATCGCTCTTCTGTTCTAGATAGGTATCGCTGTGTTTGTTCTCCTCTGGGTTTTTCCTTGCTCCTTTTTTCTTCGGTGTTGGTTATGGTTTTTATTTCTGATAATGTGAAACCGCTTTTTTCCAGTTCACTGACTGCTATGGGGTTTATGTATTGAATTCCAACCGCCTTTATGTGGAGATATGCCTTTGCTGTGTTACCTTTGTGGTAAGGCTCCACTAGTTTGATGTCTTCCGACTTGATGCTTTTCAACGTTGTTGTTTTGCTTATTAGTTCTAGAATAGTTCTCCTGTTCAAGACTATGTAGTCTTTTATTCTTTTTGTTTGTTTAATTTTAAAGACGCGTTCCACTTCGTCAGTTCTTATGTCTTTGCTCTGATGTCTGTTTATGGTTTTGACCGCTCTTCTGAGCTCTGGAGTTTCTTTTCTTCTCGATCTGTACTTGTCCTATATGCCGTGTGTTATACTACCGTAGCAGGTCTTACTTTCATTTGTCGTAGCGGTTTGCTCTTTACACTTTTTAGGGCTTGTATCTTCCATGTTTTCGTGTTCTTCCCCCGCTTCTTTTCTGCTTACCCGGTGTTCTAGGACTGAGGTTTTTTTTTCCTCCACCTCTTCAACGATGAACACCTCCTGATCTGTGTCCCCAGGGTTATCATCCCAGTGTTGCGAGAGGTTCATCAAGACTGAATCTTTCCAAAACTCTTCCGTTGATTTTTGGGAGGCCTTGCTGTTGGGTTTCCTTTTCATTGGTCCCACAAATTCAAGGTGTTCCTTGTCTTGGGTCGCGATCTTTGGGTGAAGCTTCTTCGATTTATGGATGCCTCCGCTCAGTGTTCGTGAAGGTGTACACTCCAGGTCATTGACTGCTGTTCTAAGTGCCCTTGGGTTGCTTGTATCTAGGAGACTTGGTTCTCCCGGTTTTACTATCGACGGGGCACTGGTAGTTGGAGTGTCCCTGAATTTCTCATTGGCGTTTCCTTTTGCCTCCTGAAGCAGATCCAATTCTTTCAACCTTTCTCTGATCTCAATTTGGTTCCGTTGCATTTGGTCTGTTCCCATTTGCCTTTTCTTTTCCGCTTGCAGTGAGTCTACTAGTTTCTTAAGTTCTTTTTTCAGATCTTCTACTTTATTCTCCCAGCATTTTTGTTGGTTGTTGTCTCTTTCTTCAAGGGCAGTGATATAACCTTCAATGTAAGTCATTTTTGTTGTTAGGTTTGCTAAAATAGCCGTGTTGTGGTGTACTCCTTCTTTTATCGCCTCATACAATTTACAGAAGGGGGCTAGGGCAATCGTATTAGCTGACATGACAGTAACCATGTCCAGGTTTTTGGATGTTGCTTCTTTTAAGATTAGTTAAGGTGTCGTTTTCGAGGGTCCTCTATTGCTTTTCCCTAGATGGTTGTTTATGTCCTCAGCTCCTCGTCTAGCCGGGGTCAAAGAGTCTTGGCTCCTGTTCATATGAATTTTGGTCCATTCCAGCCGATGGTCCTCTCTCTGACGGGCTTTTGGGCGGTCCGCCTGTGTTGCTGGGTGCCTCTCTACGATTGATGAATTGCCTTGTCTATCTCTTTCCTCCTCTTGTGTGGACTTGTTGCTTTCTCTTGACTGATCCTGTTCTGTGTGTGTTGTTGTGTTTTTTGCCGCAATGTTCTCTTCAGCTTGTTTCCCTCTATACCTTTGCTTTCCTAACGGGGCCTCTAGCAAAGTGATGCATTTTTGTGCTTGGTTATGCTCTGCATTGTCCCCAATACCTGGTGGTTTTTGGGGTAGGTGGGGTTTGCTTGTCGATGGGGACACTACTTTTCCAAATGGCAGGTCAGTTTTGCGGGCTTTGCTGACCGGCGTGATGTCCTGCACAGCTTCTAAAATTTCAGCGTCGGACAGTTCTGCTTCCGTGTCTAGCTTTCTTTTCTGATGTCCACAAAAGAAGGCCTTTAAGGTCCCCGACATTAGTGGTGTGGGGAGCCATTTTGGGTGCACCGCGCTTCTTTTCAAAGGTTTTTGCTGCCTGATTGCGGTTAGTTTTTTATTTATTTGTGATTTTGACGTTATCGTGGCTGCTTGTACCTTTCTTTTTTTCATGGGTTTGTCTATATTTTTTGTTTTCTCATTTGTCAGCAACTGTTTGGCTTCCGGGTCTGAACCCGACTCTGAGTTTTTCTCCTCATTCAATGTGTCCTCATCAGTTACAAAGGCATTGTCACTTTCCTCGATTATTGCGGCGGCGTGTTACCCTTTATTATTTACTTCTGTTCCACTAGCTGTTTTACTGCATTTTTCAGGTAGAGACTTGAGTGGCTCATAGCACATGCCAGGGTCCCCATGCACTATTGCGATGGTGCTCGTCCTGGTCCTCTCATTTTGCTGGAACCCGTCAGTGGTCGGGCCTGCTTTGGCCAGCTCCCCGGGCCGTGTCGCACTCTCTCGCCAGCTTTCGCTTTGTCCTCCGCCTTCCTGCAGCGCAGCGTCAAGGGGGCTGACGCCTTCGCAAGGGGCCGGCTCCGCCCACCTGGGAGCTGAGCCGGCAGCCGACGGCACCAGCGTCGACACACCTCTCGGGGTGGTTGGTGCTACCTGTGCCACAAGGACCGCTGCATCTGGCCCCCCGCTGGCGTCCCAGACCGGCGTGTCACGCTGTTCAGGGTCCGACAGGAGCCGCCCTCCGGCCGCCGCTGTTTGAAACCCGCTCGTCATGCCGGCGGTTAGCTGCGCGCTACACACCAGGTCGTCCGCCTCCCGTGTCAGGTCTGGTGAGTTGGTTTGAGCCCCAGAGCTTCCTTTGTGGCTTTCTGTGAAGTTTCGCTGGACGAGGCTTCGGTTTCTTTGTTGTTGTGTTTTGATTTCGTCCTCGTCCGCCGTTAGCATTCCCGAAAGGTGGATTCTTGATCAGATTCTTTAGCGGCTCCCCTAAGCTGCTGAGTTCGCTATGGCAGTCCTTCGAGGTGCGCCCCTTCCATCTCACGGTTGCATTTGCATTTTTGATGTTTTGGGTGCTTTTGGTGTGTTTGGTGCTCCTGAGACGACGGGGACTCAGGTCATGGTCCATATCTAAGTCCGTGTCCATGTCTCCGTCTGTAGCTGTGTCTGAAGCTGTAGCTGTAGCTATCACAGTAGCCTCAGACTGTGCTTGTGGTCGGTCCTTTCTTACCATTTGTGTCTGTAAGAGCTGAGCTTGCCTTGACGATTTTTCGTTTGCGTCCATTCCTCACTTTATCCTCGCGGATCCCGCAGACTCCTGCAGACTCCACAACTCTCCTCACAACTCCGCTCACCGCTTCGCTCAGGTGTGGAGTTTTTAAGTCCTCCCACACTCTGGTGGTAGTAGGCAGAGTAGAAAGACTGTAAACTGTAGAGACTCCTGCAGACTCCACAACTCTCCTCACAACTCCGCTCATCGCTTCGCTCACTTTTGTGATTTATTCAAGTTAATTGTGTTTTGCCATGGATAAAGTGGTGTGTTCAATATTTTTGTACTCATTTCTATTACTGTTTATTTAAATAAATACCAATATATTTCTCGTACACCGGCCTGGTTCATGGCCCATTGTTAGCTCAGGGGAGAGGGATCCAAGGGGCATGATATGTGTCTGAGATACGGCTAAAAAAGAATCTGTTAAACAGTTTGTTGAATAACCACTTGAGTGTGGAGGTAAGGGACTCCCTGTGTTGATGGTGGCTTCTCAATAAACCATTACAGATTGGCCCTTACTTTCTCATCCTGCATCCTGATGTAATCCCTTCCCCCATGTGAGAAGGATCTACTGTGGCTTTAAGCCATATAAAAGAAACCAATCTGATACATTGTGTGGTGATACCCATGTAGCAAAATCCCTGTGTTGTGAAGTCATGCCAAAGGCAGCTTTCACCACACAAAAAACATTAGACACTGACATCTCCATTTATCTATTGTCCTACATTCACTTCACTTCCCTTAACCTTCAACAGCAGTATGTTTGTCCATCCACTGGTTTCTGTCTGCTTTTCTACTATTTCCTTCCCTTCATTCCTTTACCCTCAAATGCTGATCTCTGAGAAGATCTGGCCAGTGGAGAGTTCTTCCATGAGTTATGAGCATCCTGTTAATTTAAAAATGGTCTTGCCTGATATACTCATCAAACAAACATGCACCATTGGTGAAATGGTACTAAACACAAACCTTAACCTTAACAAACCTTAAGAATGTACTAAAGCAAAGAGATACAGTTTGAACACAAATATGACATCAGGGAAGCTCTGGGTGGTGCAAAACACGTGTTCACCCTACTGTTCACTGTAATAAATTGCAAAAACAGGCACATATGAGTACCAGAGAAGGAGACTTACTTGACATTTCTTAGCTCATCATTCATAACATTTACGTGACAAACCCATTCCATACATCTATTAAGGGATATCAGTCGAATGAGCATCTTCCACCAGAATCTTGCAGATTGAACTGTATTCAAGGAAGACAAGTAACGTATTTTTAGGGCTGGAGACTGTATGTCTGCCCTTTTCACATAAACGTGTTAATGTAGTGCTTAATAAAAAAGGCATCAATCCAGGAAAGCACTCTATGTTTTCAATGTGCAGGACCCATATTGAGGATATTTGAGCATCACAGTGGATGTTCATCATGATATGCCTCCTGGTTGAATATATAAAATACATCACAATCTACTGGTAACAATATTGCATATTTTTCATACAAAACTCATTTTTAACTTTTATTGACAGCAGCATGGGCAAGCATTTGCATGTATGATGTCATTGGCTATAGATTACATTTGAGAAGGCAGATGCAGATTTTCCAACGTCTCCAGAGCAATTAATCCAGCCAATGTTAGTCTAAGAGATGTTGATGTTGAACTGCTGTACTGGCTGGCTTAAAATGACCCTGGTAGTTTGGTTTTAATGTCAGACAGTCCACCCACAGAGAGTTACAAGGTATTTGATTTTGCATTTTATAATCCTTCTTAGTCTGAATATAGATGAAACTAAATGGGACCAACTTTTTGTCAGGACGGTGCTGGTGCTTCAGTGAAAAATCTGGTGGTAGGGCCTTGAACTAATGGTGGGTCAGGTCTGCCGGTAGCTCACTGCCCCTACTAGCATACTTGTAGTTCGCTGGTATGGAAAAAGGTGCTGGTAATGTTGTTACCGTCACCTATTTCCAGACCGGAAAGCTTATAATGAGTATTTAAGTGTAATTTAGGAGCAAGTAGTGGGGCTAGTTGGAGTGCAGAAGGTCCAGTGCAGGTTTGAGTACTGGCCATCAAGCGAAAGGCAAATTCCATTGTGGTTTCATAATCTGTGGCAGCTCCTGGTCATAATTCTGGAATCATTTAATTGCAGCAGTGCATCTACTATGCATAATCATGAGAATGTAGGCCATAATGATGTCTTAGAGTCTGGCGTTAACCTGGGAGTTCCAGTTAAAGCCATTTTGACCCCACCGAAAACCCAAGCAAAGTATTGCTAGTTAGAAACATTGAGCAAAGTTAATTAAAGCAGTGCTATTTATAAGTACATTTCTGGTCATTGTTTTGTACTTATTGGTGTAGTAAATTGCAGTGAAATTAAGTGAAGAAACGACATCTGCCCAAAAAAACCTATATCTATCTATACATATAAAACGGAAAACCTGTCAGTTTGTTTGTTTGTTCCTCATACAATTCCACACCGTTCAATCAATCTGCACCATATTTTGAATAGTTACCTGTTAGGATCCTCCAGACATCACTTGCTACATTACAAGTGGATAACATTCCCCGTTCCCCACCTTTCAGCCCCTGCACACATGAAATGGTAGCCTAGAAGTAGTAAAACATCAAGGTGGTCGTAGAAGGACTGGACATAGCTCATTTCACAAAATTCAAGGTCCAACAAGGTCTTGAAAATCACATTTCAAGGCCCTAGAATGCAACATTTCTGAAATATCTGCACTGCAACGCACGTCACTATGCCAGGGTGAGGTGACAGGTGGGGGGATTTCATCAGAAGGTCCTGGTGCAGCACACCAACTCTCACCTCTCTTCCACATCTTCTCCGGGGTATGTAAGCCAGCCACACATGCCTATTCTCAGTGCCAAGTGCAAAACACATCAAACAATAAGTGACTAGGAACAGCAACATACAGGATCATTTATTTACATAAGAGACTCATAAAAGGGACCTGCAGGATCATTGATTTTTAACACTTGATGAAAGTGTCATGTCTGACAGAACCTTTGCGCAGAACGGGTATATGCACACCACAATGCACAAAATCAGCAAAACATCAATGTGGTCATCGAAGGACCGGACAAAGCTCATGTTAATCATCTTAATGCCTGGAACCAAACTCAAAGATACCCTTAAAAGCGATGTTTCAACGCCCTAGGATGCACTGTTTCCGAGATATTTGCACTGGAATGTGCAAAATTGGCCAAACATCAATGTGGTTATGCAAGCACTGGACAAAGCTCAGTCTCGACACCAGGAACAAAACTCAAAGGCATCAAAAACCAGATTTTAATGCCCTTGGATGCACCGTTTCAGAAATATCTGCAGCACAACACACTGCACTACGCCAGGGTGTGGTAACAGTTGAGGAGAGTGCACAGAAGGTCCCATCAGGCTGCAGCATGAAAACTCTCACATCCCCTCCACGTCTGCTCTGGAGTATGTCAGCCAGCCACATGCAACCATTCTCAGTGCAGTTAACTTCAGAGTGCAAAGCACATCAAACGGTAAGTGACTCAGAACAGGGACCTACAGGATCATTAATTGTCAACAATTGATGAGAGTGTTATAAGGTCTGTCTACAGAACCCGTGTGAAGTACGGGTACCTTTGGCTAATATAAAATATACGTGAAATATAATGTTAATCTATCAAATAATAAAAGTTCACAAAGTATACTGTATATGACAAAGTATCTAGTTTATTGTTCTGGAGTGGATATTTAGCGTCCAGTGCTAATAGCTGTTCACTTGTGTGATTGAGGAGTGCCACTATTTGCAAGTGTCAGATGTATTAATGTTCAGTGCCTGTACTGGAATGTGTCAGTGTGTTTCTGCTTCAGAACTTGCTCATCAATGTTTTTAATTTTGTTCTTATTTAAAACGTATTAGTTTGTATTGCAAACTTTTTCATTGTGTTATGAAACTATATAAATGATGTACATTCATAACTTTTTTTAAAAATGAGAGTATTCCTCTAACTAGTTTCATTTGACGTGATGAAGGTCCAAAATTGACTGTTCGTGATGATTAGTTTCCGACTCTTGCTGAAGATTATTTGATACCATGTGTCTTCATCTCCGTAGCTTGTTATCTGCAGGTGCATCATGCTAGTGAACTGGTTTTGTCGTTAAGTTAACGAAGGGCATTTCATCATGATGTGATGAATCGTCTCTGTTAGCTTGGTGTCTTTGCAGAATCTGCAGACATTTTCTTCCTTGGTTATTTGTTTGGTTCGATGCCAAGTATTCCCACAGTAAAATATTGAGGCGCAATCTAAGGTACTTGTCCCGTATTGTTCTGCAAAGAAATTTTTCGAGGTACCGGGGTAGCTCGTTTAGCACTCTACATTCTAGTTCCAATATTATATTCATTTTGTACGAGGCCTTTTCCTGTGTTGTTTTTATCCAGTCGTTCTCTTTGACTTTCTGTTATGCCTTTGTAGGTCTGTTTACTAACATCTCTGTTGTAATGTCGTTTAGGTTGAGGAGTGTAGAACATGCCTCTTTCCATAGTTCCATGGCAGGCAAGTGAGGTGTTTCCATGGCTTTGGATAGAATTCTGATTGCTGGGATGTCTTCGCTGTTGATGATCTTTCGGTAGATATCCAATTGTTTCCAGTTTCTGATAGAGTCTAGAGATTGTAGGCCCAGTTTGAATCATATTTTGGGTGTGGGGAAGGCTGGGGGTAGACAGAGTACTTTACACCAGAATAGACCTTCCAACAGTATCCAGGTGTTACAAGGTGTGTTTAGTAGTGTTTCACTTCCGTATAGGAGTATTGCATTAACTTTTTGTTTGTAAAGAGTGATGATGGGTTGCATAGTATATTGCCCATATTTTTTGTGGATAGTCAGGCCTTGTCTGGCAAGGGTGATTGCACTGTTCTTTAGGTGTCTAATCCATGTCTGTTGAACCTGAGATTGGGAGCGCCATACACCAAGATATTCGATCTTCTTGGATAACTTTGAGTTTTTTGCCCACTAGATGCAATCGTAAGAAGCATTTTGCTTGGTGGAGCAGCGTCCCAGCTACATTACTTGAGTTTTCTCTGAATTAATGTTCATATAATTTTTTCTTTGAAGGTCTCAAGGCTGTTCAGCCTTTTTTGGATGCCAACTTGAGTTTTGTCCATGATTACAATATCGGCCCTGTAAAGTATGTAAGGTACCGGAGTTGTATTGAGTCTCTGCAGGTTTGCTGAAGCAATTATTTGATTTTCACCAATGTCGAAGAGGTAAAAATTTAAAAGAATGGCGACCAAGGGACATTCGTTTTAGAGTTTTTGAGTCCGTTTGTCATGCTAATTACTGAAGATAGATGTCTATCGCTGGTCAACATGTCTATCACTGGTCAATCGGACTCTAATGGAGGTGTTGCTGTAGAGCGCTCTGATTGGTTCCATGATCTCGTTGGGGCAGTTATGTTTCTGTAGTTTTTCCCACAGCTTGTCTCTATTAATATTGTCGAAGGCCATTTTGAGATCTACAAAAATGGCATGAACGTTAATTTGAGTTCTCAGTAATTCTTGTTTTAGTATGTTTAGTATTAGCAGATTGATGTTCGTTCCGACATTTTTTGCGAATCCAGTCTGGCAGGGAACTTGTTTATTGTACTTTTTGGTCCATTCATTGAATCTTTTAACCAAAATTGAAGCGAAGATATTTGTGATTGGGTCAAGCATGGCCAACGGACAGTAGTTTTGTGGTAGGTTTCTTTCACCTATGTTGAAAACAGGGACGATGATTGCTGTTTTCCAGGAGTTTGGTATGCAGTTGTTTTCCGAAATAAGATTGAGGAGTTGTACACATAATTTTGCCCAGGCTTCAGGTTGAGTTTTGATGGTGTAGTTGCTTAAGTTGCGTTTTCAGGAATTTCCAAAATGAATCGTTGTTGAGATGGTTGGGTGGGTTGAGAAATGTCCACAAGTCTCTGGTATTTCTCTAGTTCAAAAGAAATTAGCATTGATTCAGCACCGTTGCTTGATGTTCTTTACATTTTTCACTTTGTCACTGCCTTGTCTTACAGATTTCCTTAGTTCTTTTTTGGCAAGCACAATGTTCTCATAGTAGGTGTGTGTGTTAATCATCTTATGAGGACAGCCCTTGGCTTTTTTCTGGAGGTATGGCGTCAGTAGCCATTCATGGTTGATTTTTTTCTTTGTCTGCTCTCGTCAAAGTTTTGAATATGTCTTCTAGTCCTCTCATCTTGTTTTCAGGTATACATAGTCAATTGAGACGGGAGTCAACAGATATTTTCATGTTTTCCATCTTCTCCAGATGTTGATGTGAGGCGGTCCAAGTCATTATGAGTTTGGCATGATGACTTGATTTGTCATTTTTGATTGTGAATTTCAAAACGTTATGGTGTAAGTTTGGAGAGATAGAGATATAGTAGAGGTATCCATATAGGTTGCCATTATGCCAGGTCGGCCTGGCCGGTTTGTCTCCTTTAGTGTTTCCATTTAGAAGGATGAGGTTTCGCCTCCATAGGGCTGCTGTTCACAATTTAGCTTTGAGGCTCCGGTTGTCATTGTTGATCTTGATCCCTTTTCCCGGGAACAAGTGAAGGTTGAAGTCACCTCATATTATTAGTTGCCGATGTGTATGCTTTATGTACAGATTATCAATGTGGGTTAATATCTCATCTTGGAATCTCTCATCAGATGGGAGAGACGGGCTCCATTAGATGTTTAGGATGGCTAGAAGGCACAGATCTTACTCTTTGTGCATTTTGGAGTTTGTACGCTGGTTTGGCTTGAGAATGGTTATTTGAGACCAAACATTTGGGGACAGGGTCTCTATTAGGTCATAGTTGGCATCAATTTTCCAGAGCGTGAGGAGGCCGGATTGAGGGTGGCCTCTTGTCCTATTTTTGCTGGGGTTATATGGCTGAGGTAGCCGTCGCAGATTGGGGGCTCCGAAATCCAGGTCTCTTGGAGACAGACTATTTCATATTCATTGAGGTTTCTGCTCGTGTTAGCAAACACGTGAGCTGAGCCTCTGGTGTTCCAGGCGCAGAGGCTGAGAGTCTGAGTTTGCTCATTTTGTTGGCATTACAGATAAGTTGTTGTTTCCTTATTTCTCGCGTTCTTTGTAGGAACGCGCTTGTTAGTGGCGAGTGAGGATTCTCTCTGAAAGTTGCTTTGGTTACATTGGTTACATTGGTTACATTGGTCATGTCACAGACTTTTGCGCTACCATCTTGCTTCCTGAATTGTGTCGCAGTGATCTACGATTGAGTGGTTTCCCCATCTTCTTTCTCCATGGTTTGATCTAGTCGGTGGCTCTGTTTTTCTAGTTGTATTATTCGAGATGTTTGGAGTATCATTAATGGGTCGACATTTGAAACCGAGTGCTCTCATCTGCACAGCCTGTTCCATGGTTTCCGCTATCATGATGTTTGAGCTGAGTTGAATTACTATGTTGTCTGTTTTGTTGTCGTCTGGACATTTGACTACTATTATCTCTTCTGAATGTATTCCTCGTAAGGGAGGGATTGCCTGGAGGAGTCTCGACAGATCCGTCCTGTTTAGGATTAGGTTATCATATGTCCGATCTGATTTGTATCTAGATCTCAATTTTGTGGGTTTTTTTCTCATGGATTGAACATTATTGTAATTTTATGGCTTTCTTTGGGTTAGCTGATTTATGAGGTCCATTGGGGAAGATGCATTCGGGCGTCCGCACTTGCAAGCGGTCTTCTGGTTGTGATCGTGTGGATTCGCAATCCTTACTATATCTGCCAGAATTTCATCAGGTTGGTAGCTCTGACCATTCTCCTTCTGTATCAGAGATTTCTTCGCAAGTGAGTGTTTCATTCCTGCTTGTTATAGTATTTCCTTTTGTGTACTCATCAACGATATACAGTGATGAGGTGTCGCTTAGAGCATCCGGTAGCTGTCGAGTGAGTGTTCCCGTTGGGAAGATTTACATTATTTGGTGCTTAAGCTTCAAAGAGGGGTTTGTCGTGTGTAGATAGATTTATCAGCAGTTCCAAGAGTTCTTTGTCTGCTATTTCTTGCGTCTTCAAGCTGTTGTTTTTTTCCATGGTTCTGTGGGTTGGTAGATGTTCTTTGAATTTTGTTTCAGTGTTTATTCTAATCTCTTTTATTGTTGTGCATTTGCACAATGTTGATGGTAGAGCCAGGTTGTGTAAGAAAGCGCAAGAGTCTTTTCTAGATGCTTTAAGGCACGTTTTATTTTTCCCCTGTACGTCATTGTTCTCTCCTTTGGTATTTGTCATTTTTTTTTACTTGGTCGAAAATCGGAAAAGCATCTGTAGTTGTTCCTTTTTGTTTAATTTTTTTCTTGTTCAAAGTCCTTCTTTAGGTGGGTTGTTGGTGGATTGTCTTTTCTTTTAGTTTTTACAGTTGTCTTTGTTCTATCGCGGGGAATGTATGGAGTCAGAGTTAGTATTGCATTTCATGGTGTGATATTGGTGGCTGTGGCAGTATTTTCAGGGATGCTCTTGGTGGTTGGATCATGGACAGTTGTCTTTCGAGTTTTATCTTCTTGGTTATTCATTTTTTCTTGAGTTTTTGTCAGGAATAAATTCATCAGCATCGTGGTGATTTGTTCTTTTTCTCTTCAATCTTCTCTGGCGACATGAATAGGCGATTCTGCCAAGTGCTGCTGATTTTCCTCAGTGTCCAATCGGGTTTGTATTTTGTTGCTTTGGGCAACCTTCTTTCTGAATCTCATATTGGTATTTTGTATTTGTATTTATTTTATTTGTATTGCGCGCCTGGCCCAAAGGCATTTCTTAAAGGTGCATGGTTACAGAAGACAAAAACAGTGCAAAGAAAGTGCAGTGTAGAATGTACAATCAGAAAAACAAGAAACCAGGGTGCTGGAGTACAGGTAAAGAGATATATACAGTAAAGCCTAGAAATAAATAGGGTTACACAAAACTACGACACTGAGTAGAAAGTAGGTGTGCATACAATGCAAGTTTACAAATTAGCAAGTCTAGCAACTTTACAATGGTATACATATGTTGTACAGTAACCTTCTGAGGAGATGCATGTTACGAGTGTGTAGGCACTTGGTCCTGTGCAAAGTGCATGATTTTTGCCTTATTCTTGAATGAGTGGTAGTACGGTTCTGCTCTAAGTGCGTTAGGAAGTGTATTTCATAATTTGGCAGCGAGAACTGGAAAGCTAATCCAGCCTGCTTTTTGTAATTTACATCTGGGTGTGGCTAAGGTGTGGGTTGGGCCGATCTTAGCGGGCGGGATGAGGAGTGGGGGATGAAGCGGTTGGCTAGGTAGGCGAGGGCCAGATTAGATTAGCACTTATGGGTGAGGATTTTGAGGGACATTCTGTGGGCAACATGGAGCCAGTGTAAATTGCGCCTGGTGTCAGATATGTGGGATTTCCTAGGGATGTTAAGAGCCACTCTTATGGCCTTATTCTGTGTTACTTGCAATGTGTTAATGTTCCTTTGGCTAGTCCCTAGATAAAGGGCATTACAGTAGTCGATTTGGGCCATAATGAGGGTTCTGGCCAGGATGATGCAATTAGCCGTGGTGAGGAAGGGTCTGCATGCAGTGATAAGATTACATGTATAGGCTGAGGCCGAGGCCACAGCATTAGTTTGTCTCGTGAGGGATAAGGTTGAATCAAGATAGATATCTACCATTTTCATGTCGTTGGATACCTCGATGGTGCTACCATCAATAACAAATTATTTGAAGGCAGGATCTAGTTTGTTGAGCTTAAAGTGGGAGCATAAGATCAGTAACTCGATTTTTTAATCATTTAAGCACAGCCCGTGATGCGCCATCCAAGCCTGGATAACTGAGTAAATATCATTGAGGGCTTTTGAGTCGGTCGCGTAGTCACCAGTGATATGGATGAGTATCTGGGTGTCATCAGCGTAACTGGTGTAGGTGACACCCAGATCGTCAAGAATATCAAAGAGTGGCTTTGTGAAGACATTATACAGTGTGGACGAGACACAGGACTTTTGCGGGACCCCCACAGGACTGGATCGAATTCAGGAGATGCAGAGGGGGAGAAGACCCGCATAGTTCTGTTCGCTAGAAAGGAACAGATCCATGAGGTAGCTTTGTCCAAAAAGTGGGCAGCATTTTTCATGTGGAGGCAAAGAATTTGGTGGTCGACCAAGTCAAAAACTGCCGATAGGTCTAACAACAGTAGGAGGGACAGTTTCCCTTGTTGTTTAGGTCTTCGATTTGTGATTTTAGGTCAATGAGGGCAGTTTTGGTTCCGTGCCTAGGATGGAATCCAGATTGTCGGAGGCCAAGGAGTTTATTGTTTTCTACGCATTCCTGAATTTATAGGTATGCAGCACGGTCCAAGATTTTCAGTAAGAAATGTACTGTGGTGTTGGGCCTGTAATTGGATGGTTTGCTTAGATCTAAAGTAGGTTTTATCATAAGGGGGATGACCCATGCATTCTTGAGGTTGTCTAGGACAATGCCAGATTTGAAGGAGGCATTAATAAAGGTGGTGATGAAGGGGGAAAGGTCATAGGCAGCTTCCTTGATGATAGGTGCGGAGAAGGAGTCGCCTTGACAGTTTGAAGGTTTCAGTTTTTTGATAATGTTTTCCATTTAGGCCGTAGAGAGGGGTGTGAAGCGCAAGGGTTTGATGGGGTGTGTCATTAGTGTTATTTTGTTGAAGTGTATGTTAGATAGTGAAACTGCTGGAAGACTGCATTTTTGTCATTAATTTTACATTGGAGAGTGGATATTTTATCAAAAAGAGCTTTTTGGATATTAGTAAACCAGATGGTGTCAGAGTTGCAATTGTCAAGAGGAGCTGTGGGAGATTCAAGTTCTTTTAAGATCTTGAAGAGCTCTTTCATGTTATATTTGGCCTGGAGGATGCACTTATTGTACGTGTCTTTTTTTGCAATAAGTATTGCTTCTTTGTAGTTGGAGGAGGCTAGAATAAGATAGCTTTTTTAGTGTCAGTACGGAGACTTTTCCAGAGCGCCTTAGCGTTTCTTTTGGCTTTGCGTAGATCTCTCAAGTGAGGTGTGAACCATGAATTGAGATGAGTTCAGTGTTTAGGTTTCTGCATTTTCAAATGTGCTATGGTGTTTAACACTTTTTGGATGGTTTGGTTAAAGGTGTCTACTAGTACAGTCGGGTCTGAGAGACCGTGGTGTCGTTTCTTCATCGTTGCCTGCTTCATGTGTTGTTTGTTTTTCATATGCAGAGTATGGAGGTTTGTGTGTGCTATTACTTTTCTCAGTTTGGATCGCAGTGAGGTATTGTCTCCTGGTTATGGAGTGATTGTAGTTCTACTTGGTTTCGGGGTGGATGTTCTTTCAAGTTTGTTGGCAGTGTGTCTGATGTGAGTGAGGCTTCCAAAGACTGTATTTCTCTTCTCCTGGTTGCTCATAGTAGATTCAATCTCTGTGATATCGAGGGAGAGTCTGGCGGTTCGCTGCTTTTTCATGTTTGTATGATGAGTATCACAGTTGGTACTGTTCAATTGGTGTATGACATAGTTTTGTTGCAAGAACTCTTTAGCTTTTATTGCTCTTTGTTATTGTACCGTGAGAGGGGTGCTCATGGGGTCTTTTGTGATGTAACTTGATGTTGTGTTACTTTCTGCCTTTATTTGTTTTTGTTGAATTCCAAAGATATTGTCGTGGTGTCTCCTGTTGTTGTGATGGTGTTGCGGTGGCAGTTCAGCTTGGTTTCCTCGTTGTTTTTCTTCACTAGTAGACTGAAGTGATGGTACGTCCCCCAATGATTCCTCGCTTTTGCTGTGTTTGTGTTTTTTGCTGTCATCTTTTTTGGGGGGTTTGGAGAATGCAGTATGCTTATTTTATGGTCCCTTTTAGAGTGTTTGTCAGATGAGGTATTTGTGGTGTTGCTGACATTTGCATTGTGTCAGCTTGTGTTGGGAGATTTCCATCTGGAAAAGACTTGGACTACATCTCTTCAGGATCTTGAGAGGGGATTGTTTCCTTGGCAAGTCTGTTGCTTGTGGTCTTCATTCTTGGGTCCATGTGCTGTCCATTCACGGGGTGTATTGATGTAGAATCACTGCACTCATATTTGTCCAAACAGAATTGTTTGCTTTGTGGCTCTGTGGTAGCAGTGCTTTCTTTTTCAGGTTTGCTGTAGGCAGAAACTGTCATTCCTCGATACAGGCTCTTTGTGGAAGGAGGTTTTAATCTCTCTTGTGTGTTTTTGGAATCACCATTGTGGCATTGCACTTCAAAGGATCCAAGAGTGAGAGCAATGTTGCTTGTTGCCTAGTATGGGGGGTCAGTATCACAGCCATGGATTTGCAGTGGTTTGAGATTGAAGAGAGGACACTGAGAAGTTTGGAGTACTAGAGAGGATAGTGGCGGGGAGAATTCAGGGCAAAAAGTGGTCTTTTAGGTAATCCGGGGGTAGTCCCTGGGAGCAGAGCTCGAGTTAAGAGCAAGGACAATAGAGACAGAGTCTTCCACGGTCCCCGCAGTTTCTCGCTCACAGAAGGCAAGTTCAGTAGCACAAGTAAGCTGGTGAGCAAGATCAAAGGGGTGGAACCCCGCAGCCTCCTGCTGGCACAGTAAGAGAAACCAGTTCAGGAGGTATGCTGCAAATAGCAAGCATGATCAAAGGGGACAGCCCCCCGCAGTCTCCCGCTTACGCTGTGAGCAAAACAGTTCAGCGAACAGTTTGAGACGCACAATTCATTTAGCAAGATCAAAGGAGGGATGCTCAAGCAGTTTCCTGTGTGCGCTACAGTCGCTGCAGTTGCTGCTGACACAGTTAACAAAAGCAATTAGCAGTCGGTGCAGTTGAGATGGTCCCCTTACTCACGGTTGTCCACGCTTTTGCTTTGCACTGGTGTTAACAGGGCTGCTTCTTTTCCTTCTTGCTGATCCCCGAGGGCAGACAAATAGTGGATTCTGGTGGATTTGATGTCTGGTGGCATGCAGGTCACAGGGCCCGCAGAGCCCAAAGACCAAAAGACTCTACAGCCAGACTCTGCTTCTGCTCTGTGGTCTTCTGGGGGTTTTGTAGAGAAGGCAAAGAAAGAGGACTGATTCCTCACGATTCCTCGCAGTGCAGCTCACAGGTCAAACTGGTATTGTGCAGCGACTAAAAGACTCAGCAGCCAGACTCCGCAGCCATGAATTTCATTGCTCATTAATGAAATATGTACTCATGTGGTGACAAAATCCATAGGTCAGATCCTGTCACCTATACTGAGGTCTAATACAAAACTTTCCTTATATTCCTTCTACCAATTTACTACTTGTACTGAACCCTTTTTAGAGTTTACCTTTAGACGCATGATCCTCCTATCTCTATTATTGTATGTTACCATTTAAATATTAAGCAGTGTTCACTACAATTGACTTCTTGGAAACGGTGGGTCAACATGACAAGCGAAGCCTCCAGTTCAGCAAAGCACTGTCTCAAATGCCTCAGAAATTATACTAAGTGATAATATCACGGGTATAAATTATGTTATTGTAATTATCCTAAGAACACAATGGCCACTGTCCAGCTTTTGCAACAAATACTCTAGGAATCAAGTTAGTTTAATAAATGTATCCAATCCTACAGAATCTGAGAACATTGCTTTTTGGCACCAGGAAATACATTGTGTTTCAATACATGGTATTTACTGCAGCATATAACATCGAAACCTCAGTCATTCCACTTAATGCAGATGCATGCCTGGTATAATCATGATATGTAAGGCACAGCCCCACATGTCTAATTTCTGTGTTCAGATGCTAAGGGAAGCCTCCACTACTCACATAATGCCACCCAAGTCTAGATAATACGTTAGCAGTTTTCTGTATAGCCATTCTTCCTAAACAGTGCAATAATGAAGCTTTAAAGACGTAGCATGAGGGCCATAGGGGGAGTAATGGGCCCTGAAGGCCGAGTTCAAGACTTGAGCGCAGCGAGAGCATTTAACGAGGTCCTCAGTACCTATAATAGGTGTAGCTTGGTAGAAAATGCATTCTTACAGTTCGTCCCAAGCTGTGATGTTGGCTGCAGACTGATTGGCTCAACTGTGATTTTTCGTTGATCGCTGTAACTATGAAAACAAGAAAGAAAATCAACTTCTTCAAGTTCTTCATGTATCATCATCATTATCAATCAAGCGTTATTTTGGCTCAAATGCCATGCACACAATTGCAAAATACAATAAAACATACAGATCAATAAAAATCCCATTGAAAGAAATCCATAAGATCATTGAATAAATAACAATATAAATACAAAACAGCATACCTTCCAAACGAACAAAATGATGTGTGTTAAAATTTATCATTGCATTGTCCCATTAGTTTACAGTAGGTCATTATACAAGAACAGTTTTACTGGCAGTACTATTTAATAATGTTGTTCTCAGCACCCAGGCCCTGTGGATAAATCGAGCTACTGAGAGTACACTATATTGCTCTGTTGAATTTCTGCAGAAGTCAAGAGCTAACCCAACTGATCGTATACTGGCCGCTCTTTTCAATGGTCTTAAATAGTACCATCTCAAATGCATCAGTTTTGGGCAAATAACTAGAAAATGAATCATGTTTGCTGAACTCTTACTGCAAGGGGCATATATATCTAGTCCTCCAAGTGTCCGTGTTTTTGTAAATGACGCTAAGCAGTGTTCCTAACCTAAGCCGAATATATAGAGATCTCTCAAAGTGTGAAACAATCTAATCTAAATAGCGTTCAAAGCCAAAATCACACTTTCCATGTAGGTACTCCTTGCCCAACTTCAGTGATATAGCTTCTTGGATCATCAATTCTTTTCCTTTTTCATACACTGCTTGTTTAATCTTGACCGAGGCATTTGTATCTATTGTTTCTGGATATTCCCAAAAATCTAGCCCAATCAATTTCTTTTTAACATGAGCTATTCAATGGATAGATTTCCCTCTGGCAAAGTCATAAAGTGCTTCAGTGCATCACGATACTTCCCCAAGCCTTCTACATGCCACAATCTAAGCCAATAAAAAAACAGGTTTTTGGGCAAGTAATTCAACAATTGGACTGATGTCAAGCTCTGAATGCAGCAGTGCTGTGTACTTCTCAGAAATAAAAGTATGTTTCTTAAACACATTTTCAATTACTTCTAAAGCACCCAAAGAACTAGATCTCTAGAACTCGGCCCCAAAAGCAGATGCAGGAACAACCTGCTTGCGGTACAGCTCAAGGACAGGCGATACTGCTCCGTTCCCATGTCTTGAGAAAAAAGATTGTGAAACCCCAGAAAACGTTTCTAGACTAATACAGGCTTTGTCCACCTGGGCCGACCATCCCTCATTCTCATGGAATCATATTCCTAGATAATCATATAACACTGTCTGTTCCAATTTGCGGACTTTAACATATATATTCAAGGCAGTGTGGTTGGCGAATTGGGGTTTAAAGATCAACATCTTTGTCTTATCTATGTTTAGTTGTAATTCCAATTCTTTGCATTTGTTAAGAAATAAGTTCAAGTTAGTTTTCAAACTCATTGTGGAGGTGGCCAGTAGTACTGTGTCATCTGCATAACATAACGCTGGTTCATTACACGGCCTGCGGTAGCAGCCGTGTAGTTATGGTTAAAGGATAGTTCCGGGACTTTTTTTTTATTGTCCCTACGGTTCGGCCATGTGTTTTTAAGCATAAATCGGTAGATCGTATAAAACTTTCCTATGGACCTTACCTGACTTTTCGTCCATTAACGCACTCGAAATCAGCTGCCATTTTGTGATAATCCTATCACTTTCCGCATCGCCCTGGCTCACCTGCTTTTGCGGCACTAAATCAAATCCCCCGCCCCTGAGCCTGACATCAGCAGACGCGCACCGCCCATTTCCCAACGCCAAAGCACGTCTCGTGTCAACAATCGCTGCGCCTCAGCTAATGAAGTGTCGCCATGGAAATGGCAGGACGCCTCTTTTCTCAATAAGTATAAACACACCGTTTCACAACACGCAGCAGCAGATTTTCGATTCCATTACTCTCTCTGTGTTACTTTGAGTATTCTGTGACTCGTTTCTGTGCTCTGGTCAGCTACCTTCGCTGCTTCTAGGCCTTGTGAACACCTGTACCATCTCTGTAAATTATTTTACTTTCTTTACCACACAATGGCTACAATAATGCTGTATATGTACGAGCCCGAGTACACCGAGGAAGAACTACTGGAAAGGCAAGCACGCGAAAACGATGGGGATTCGGACGGCAGTTGGGAGGACCAGTCAACGGATGAAGAGCCTGGACCATGTCGCATGGACGGCGTCTCCACCTGGTGCACGTGCAATCGGTGCGAGCTAATGCCAACTGAGGAGGAGAACTGCTGCTGCCGTGAAAATTCCGGGTGCTTGGCCTACATTTCGGAAGGCGATCCAAGTCCACAATGCATCACCGAGCTGCCAGAGTTCAGGGAAGCCTGCCTCTCACGGACCGTGTTGAGGATGATGATGGTGCTTATGCACGAACTTCGCGGCACTGTTCGTCCGCGTAATCCGAGTAACGAGTAAGTATACTCTGGTTGTGATGTCAGTGATGCCACTACTATGTCATGGTCGTCTCCCACATAAAAAATTACATATACATATCATTCGAATGCATGTAAATTGGTTCCATATTGTGCATTTTCTAGATAGAATTTTTTTCAAAGCAGAATGACATTTTTTAACTGAATCGACAGTGATGGGAAAGTTTTGTCATTTTAATACAGTTTGCATCTTTCATTTTCACAGGTGGTACAGGCTGGTGGCCTATCGTTGCTTCGCTTGGTGGCTTCACGGGAGGCTCGGACACCGCGTTCGGAGAGTAATACCTGCCTGTGCGGTACTTGCCACTAGACAACATTTCCCCAGCGACAGTGGACAATACCGCGAATTTTCCCTGTATGTGCTGCAACCGGAACTTTACAATGTGTAATGTTTATTATTTATGTTCAATTGAAATTAAGATCTAAAATAAAACCCAGCATATATTTTAAAAATGGTTGTTTGATTTTTTAAATCAATCTAGTGTGTCTCCATTGAATAGTCTTCCTGTGCCTTGTCTTGTCACACCACATGTCTCCGGCCAGCATCCTCCCTCACGCTGGCCGCCCACCTTCAATCCACATAACCGTTGAACCCATTTGCAGCAGACATACATATGTTATTTTGCGGGTTGGCATCAAGCCTCCCGGCCTTGCCTCCTCCCCCAAAAATACTTACCACACCACTTTGTTCAAGCGTTGGCAATAAAAGGAAGGCCGTTGGATTTTATTGATACAAAACATGGTTATAGGTAGATAATCCATATGGTTGATCATAATAAATCATCCTTTTGGACACCAGGTACAGAGATGACCCCCTCTGGCCCGTGCCGCCTTGCCACCACAGGCCAGCCTGCTGCTGACTAACTGCCTAGGCATCCAGGGTCTCCAGGGTGAACTGCAGCCATATATTCTCCTGGGAGGGTGAGGTATTTATAAACTCACCCCCCTGCCTTCCATGTACTAGATCCTGCAGCCTGCCTCTTACATGCAGTTAGATGGCCTCTCCTTGGTGAGGCCCTGCTGCAAACGAGTCTTGTCTGCACAAAGACCATGTACACTTCAAAGTGGTCTATAGAGCATGGGTTGTTGTTCCCATGTCTACCTCCAGACCCCGTGTCTCCTGCCAAGCATCCCCCCTCACGCTGGACGCCCCCCTGCAATCCACATAAGTGTGTCTCCATTCACAAGTCTTCCTGTGTCTTGTCTGCACGACCAGCGCCCCAATCCACCCCCCGCCCTATCAAAGGCAGTTCGCACCGGGGTACTTGCGCTGGCAAGTGGAGCTGTCGGGGAGCGATAAAGGCCAAGAGGTGCCAAAGACCATGTACACTTCAAAGTGGTCTATAGAGCATGGGTTGTTGTTCCCATGTCTACCTCCAGACCCCGTGTCTCCTGCCAAGCATCCCCCCTCACGCTGGACGCCCCCTGCAATCCACATAATGCCACGACATATACACGTCATTCATTCACAAACACACCCCTGTTTCGAATTCTTTGTAACCCACTTCAGATTTCGAATGAGAACTTCTTTGCGCTTTGCTAGTCAGTTTGCAACCTGTGAACTGCTCCCTGTTCTACGACAAGAAACTACTCTGATCCCTGCATCTAACTGTTTGTTCGTCAAGGTAAGGCCATGTACCATAATCATTTTGCGTCCAATTTTTAAATGTATATCTATTTGCTAGTAGTCATCAAATTGCATCCATGTTTTCTTATCGTTCAAGACAGTACATGCAAGGAACTAGTCACATGTTCTGACTTTAGTCAAATTATTTTTCTATTTTTTTAAATGTATTCAAATACTTATCCGCGTGTGAATAACGTGTATAGTTCCAAGAACCTAAACGAACCTTGCATTGGACCTTTTATGTGTCATTTAATTTTTTAACACATTGGTATTAATTGAGAATTGTTGATCTTTACTTTTCAGAACTTTCCACAATGCCTGCCTGTTCCATTGGCGGTTGCCCTTCTAAGACCCATAATAAATCTGAAGGTACTATAATGCATGTTTTTCCTAAGACAATAGATCAGATAAGAGAATGGGTTAGATATTGCGGGTATCCACCGTCTGAGCTTGAAAGTAGAGTCCTAGAAGTCTTTGCGGACAAGAGGGGTGATCGATACCGCATCTGCAGCAGGCACTTTAGCTCAGACATGTACTCCACATCATTGCTAATAAAGAAGAACACACCGCGAGCGAGGCGAAAATTGCTCCCAACCGCTATTCCCACTCTATTCGTCCACATCCCTCCACTGGTGAGTCAAGTTTACGGATCTAGCTCTCGGCCTTGCGGTAGTGTGTAGCATTAGCTAACAATAATTTCCCCATTTATGTATCCACTCAATATGAAGGCAGAAGATTCTCCATCCGTGTCGTTATTGCAGTCATCAGCCACTTCAAGCGCCTATCGGGTAATCTTACTTAGCTATTCTGCCACTGACTTGTTTTAGGCATGTAAATCGATAGTTTTAATTTATCGTGTAATGATTTTACCTAATGGTACACCCTAGTACTCGTCCTCTAGTCTTTGTTTTCAGTTATAATTATTGTTATCCAAAATAATGCAAGTACTGTCTTTCAGGGAGATGCTGAGGAGTCCAACGCATTGACGACAACCGTTGATGTCACTCAGATGCTCGAGGTATGTTTCCGGACAGTTCCATCGATGGAGATCATCAGATCTTGCATTCTTGTAGCGTGATTGTTACACACAATGTTTCTTTCGTTTTTAGCCATTGATATGTCCTTCTGTCGTCGCCCTCCTATGTGTCTTCTTTTTTCAATATTGTGTTCATTACTAATGAAAGTCCAATGTTTCAGGGAGTCGATGGAGCATTAGTCCAAGAAGAAGGGGGAGCATGCAGTTACGGGTCGGCGCAACAGCTAGTAGAAGTGTGCACAGCAGTTACATCGTCCCTTGATGTTCTTATGCATTTCGAGGTATGGATACTGACAGTTCGATCAAGCGAGATCATATGACGTGATTACATCCGCTATACTTCCTTCTTTATTAACGCAAGTACTATGTTTCAGGGAGATGACGGAGCTTCTTCTACAAGAACATCACCCCTAGTAGTCGATGCAGATCTCTGGGTGGTGACACTTCCAACGATTGAGCAAATCAAATCATATTTAAATGTCCATTATTTATTTTTGACAACTGATCATTTGTGCATGTCTATTCAGATGAGCCGTTGACGCCTGCACAAAGTTTATGTTCTTTCCATACTAATGCAATTACTGTGTTTCAGGGAGTTGCTGAAGCGTCATCTTCAATAATATCATCAATGGAAGTCTATGCGGAGCCCGAGGTATGGATCTCGACAGTTCCATCTAACTAGATCAACAATGCCTGAATAATCTTCGTTAGAATGTTCTACACAATGCGTTGATTGGTGTATTGCTATTGAGATATACGTGGGTATTGGTCCCCAAGTACATTTTGTGTTTTCAATATTATTATACATACTAATGAAAGTTCTATGTTTCAGGGAGTCGTTGGAGCGTCAGTGAGTGATGGATGTGCTAATCGTGAAAATATAGTCGTTGCAGCGCAAGAGGAAGTGGAGACATGCACACACGAGTCGGAGCAACAGCGCCCAGATGTTGAAGTTCGAGGCAAGAAAGTTTCAAAGAAAAGAAAGCAAAAGAAGGTTAGTGTCCAACTATATTATGTTGTTTTTCACTGTTAATAGTTCAATAATGTAAGTTGTGTTTAAACTGAACATCCCTTTTCCAATCTGTCCTCTAGTTGCGAGTGGGTGTACGAACTAGATCTACACAGACAGTGAAGCGAACGAGAAATGTTGCTTGTCAAACCTTTTGGCAGGGACTTGAGACTGGAGATGCATCGTGCCAATGGGAAGAATATGAAGTGATTGACAATGGAGCTATACCACCACAAATCATTGATAGTGAATGTCCTCCTGGTAGTTCGGATGCAGTCGGAGATAAATTCACAGAATCCACACCCGCAAAAACTAAGACCGCGAAAAAGTTGAAGAAATTGTTTTTTTCTCCCATCGCCGGTGAAGGAACAGATGTTTCAATGGAAGAGAATGTAATGGACGACAATGAAACACCATCAATATCACTGAACATAGCGGAAGATGATATCAGAGATTCTACCTTTCATGTGAGTGACATGTCCTCAACGTTACAGGCCGAACCAGCTGGGATGCAGAGTGACAATATAAGGAAAGAGGCCAAATTCATTGTATTCGATAGTTGTTTGATTGATATTATTATTATGCTGAAATGTGGGCATTTGGTTGGTGGGGAAGTATTTGGGGAGCCATTGATTAATGTGACTCGTGCAATTCGAGGCACTAACCTAAAAATACATGCCACCTGTACACAATGTCATCCGTTCTCATGGTCTGCACAACCCGTGCTGGGACAACTGCCAGCAGGCAATCTACTTTGTGCAGGGGCCGCACTTTTTAGTGGTTCAAGTTTTAAAAAGTTAGAGTCTTTCTTTCAGTTTGTGGGAATCCATTTCATTGCGAAAACTCAGTTCTACAAATACCAAACCGATTATCTATTTCCAGCCATTAGCGAAGCTTGGAGAATGGAAAAAATGTCTATTGAAAGTACATTCGCGGGCAAACAGTTCAGGCTAGCCGGTGATGGACAGTGCGACAGCCCAGGATTTTCAGACAAGTACTGCACCTACCACTTTCAGGACATGGAAAGTAAGAAAATTGTGAGTTCGGTGGTCGTGCAGGTGTCACAAAGTACATCCTCGGTGGCCATGGAGAAAGTTGGCTTTGTAGCATCATTGCAAGAACTACAATCACGGGGAATGGTGATCGACCTGATAGCCACGGACAGACACGTTTCAATTGCCAAGACAATGAGAGAAGAGTACAAAAATATAAATCACCAATTTGACGTATGGCATCTTGCAAAATCAATCAATAAAAAAATGTCGGCTGCAGGTAAAAATAAAGATACGAAAGATATTACACAGTGGTCCAAGTCAATCAGCAACCATCTTTGGTGGAGCTCAAAAACATGTGGAGGGTCGTATGAAATTCTACTTGAAAAAAGGCGGTCAGTAATTTTACACTGTACAAACGTTCACCGTTGGAACACAAACCAACATTTCCACAATTGTGAACATGGCCTTTTGTCCGCAGAGGAGGCACGGAAGAAGAAGTGGTTGATTCCTTCATCAGCCACTCACAAAGCCATTGAAAAGATTGTATTTGATAAAACTATAACAAAAGATTTGAGGGGACTCACGGAATTCTGCCACACAGGAGATTTGGAGGTGTTCCACAATATGTGCCTAAAGTACAGGCCAAAATGATTGCATTTTGGCATGGAGGGCATGATAAATCGGACTCTTCTAGCGGTCTTGGCACATAACCATAATGTTGGCCGTCAACAAAGTAGGACGACCGGAACTTTAGGGACGCTTCGCTACAATAAGGCCTTCACTAAAAGAAGTAAACAATGGGTGATCAAACCAGTGTTTGAGGATATGCAATATGAGTTTATTGAGAGACTTATTGTCGATGTCATAGATAGGCACATACATGGAGTTGTGAACGAACCTGTGCAGGGGACAACTGCATTGCCACCCAACATTGCCTCTGTTCCATGTCCACCTAAAGCAGAGCTCATTGAGAAATACACATCGCGGTTTAAATGATTGTAATTTGATTGTCTTTGCTCTCGAGTCTGCTCATGTCGCAGGCCCATTGAATGCTATGTATTGTGTAAATAAAAGTGATTGCTCAGCGTACATGCAATGTGTCTCTCCACCCTTGCCCCTCCCTTCACCGTGCAGTTGTGCGAACCACCCGGGTGTCACCTGTGACTTTGCTCTCGAGTCTGCTCATGTCGCAGGCCCATTGAATGCTATGTATTGTGTAAATAAAAGTGATTGCTCAGCGTACATGCAATGGATCTATTCCACCTTGTTCATTTGCGCATTAAATTAAACCAAACAGTAATATAAATCATTTTTCTGGGGCTGCAAAGCACGCAGACAAAATGCAAAGATGGAGTGTAAATTTCAAGTCCTGTGAGATGGCCTTACACTGAATGTAGCTAACTAGGAATGTGTGCTCGTTCAAAGTGAAGGTCAGCTGCTTTGATTTTTAGCTCGGGTGCCGGAATGGCCCACGACTCAGTATAAGGTTCTATTGTTATTTGACCTTGACAGGCCGGGACCATCCCGAAAGACTTCTTTTTGGGGGTGTGGTGCAGTAACGTGAAAGATAATGAATATAATTTCCGAAACAAAAGCCATTTAATGTTCGTTCATTAGAAGAAATCACGTCGGCATAGAAGGAGTGTTATTTCGTGGCTGCCCGACACACAGATACAATGGAAATTGCAAATATAATGTAAGTAACTCTTTAGATGAGTTTATACCGCAATTTAATTACTATACAGTAGCTTTAAAGACGGGTTAAGGTGTACTTGTTCGTTCTATCTATGTGGCATATTGTTTTGTACCGCGCACTATCTTGAGGAGAACCATCTCCTTTTACGGAAGCACCTCAAAACCTTCCTCTTTGCTTCAGCTTTCTCTCTCCCTCTCCCCTGCTACAACTGGTCCACTGTCTGCGACCTCGGTCCTGGGCCCTTCCACTCTCCACCTGCACTGCCTCCCTGTCAACCCCTGCACTGGGGGACTGTCTCAGTATCCTACAGCCCCCCCTTCCAAGCATTGTTCTGCACTTACCTTGCACTCGCCACCAGCTGGCCCTATGTATTTATTATTTTATGCTACTTACCTTGTACTCCACTTCCCCCCTCCCCTTCCCCTTGCACTTTTACCTTCCCCCTACCCCTGCACTTGCGCGATCTGAATTACACCTGGCCTAGTAGGGTCGTTGTCTGTCTTCTCCTTGCCCCCCCCCCCCTGCCTCGCCACGCCTTGAAACACTTGTGTATAGGCGCGTTGCAAATGCCATATTATATCATATCAGTGACGAAGTGGTCCACTGGCGCTCAGGCGGCTCTGAAAAAGGCGGAGGAGAGGGGGTGGGTTACTGGAAATGACGTATAATACCCAGTTGCACTGTCCTAGCTATGAAACAATTTCCCGACCTAATATATAAAATGAATAATTTTAATAAAGATCTGATGGTGAGACTAATTTCATTTTTTATGTTTTTAAAACAGGTACATCCTGCATTACTGTCCGTGTCACGAATACCAGACACCGGCGGATGGCTTTTATAGCCGCCAGTTGCTTCTCCGCGTGAACAACGTTACCACCCTGACCATTTTATGGGACGATCGCCAAGTACAAGTATGCCCTTACGCGGTACTAACGGCTAGATGCAACATACATACCATTGTGGTGGGCTAGTGCCTCGTTGTTGGAACAGCCATGCGATGATCAGTGCGACCGAAGAGCTTATTTTATCGTAAACCAACACCCTGTGTACTGCACACGAACATCGCTTGCCTCAAGACGAACTATTTTGGATCGAGAGCAAATAAAAATGCAAATCGCTGAATATTCTCTAAACATTTGATCTCAAATAAATGTACTTAACCAAATTTACAATCTTGCGGTTTGATTTGAAAGTACAGTTTCATATTCCGAATTGTGGCGCGCTGTGTTGTGAGCTGATCTGTGTTGGTTTCCGGGTTCTGTGTGGAGTCGCGTAGAAGACGCCTGGGCGCGTTTGCCTACGCAGCACAGTCACGTCACGGAGAGAGGCAGGGAATATGAATGTTTTGATAAAGTCTGTTTCAGGGGCGGGGGATTTGATTTAGTGCCGCAAAAGCAGGTGAGCCAGGGCGATGCGGAAAGTGATAGGATTATCACAAAATGGCAGCTGATTTCGAGTGCGTTAATGGACGAAAAGTCGGGTAAGGTCCATAGGAAAGTTTTATACGATCTACCGATTTATGCTTAAAAACACATGGCCGAACCGTAGGGACAATAAAAAAAAAGTCCCGGAACTATCCTTTAAGTTGCTAAACTCATAGGAAGAGCACTTTTTCGGCGACTTATAACTTCGCTCCCGCTGGACGAATCCTCACCAGACTTTGCAAACAAAGTACATGGGCAGCTCTGAATCTTTTCGCCAAGGTTGATGAGGTTTCGTGCAGGGGGGAAAGTTATACGGTGGGTCCCAAACATTTGTTTTCTTCCAATAGATTGAATGGGGAAAAACTTTGTGCATGGCTACCGGTCGAACGGCAGGATGGATTTTCACCAAATTTGTGCCAAGAGCGGGGCTTGGGCCAGAAAGCATGCTTTTGTGTTTGTTGGAAATCGGACCAGTACATTTGTTGCAAAACACTTAAATGCATGTTCCAAAAAATGTGTGATATCTGGGTCCGCTCCATGGACCCATTTCCCTGTTCGCTCCGCGGACAGAAGTGTCATTGGATCGCGGTACAGCTTGGTGTCGGAGAAGTTTGGATGCGGCCGGTGGTTGGCTGAAGGGAAGCATGCTGTGCGTCAACCTTTTTGGGAAAAGCCGCCATGGTGTATCGGAGGACAGTGTGGTGGCGGAAGAGTCTGGAAAATATACTGTATGCATTGTGTTGGATGAAAGGAGTGCAGTCCTTTTTTCCTCCTGCCAATGTGCTTTTCTAATGTATATCCACGAGAATAGTGTGGAAGTATTCCAATGACTCCTGTTGCCAGCCAGATGTCGGAAGGGGTCTCATTAACAGAAGCACGTGTGACTTTTTAAGTGCTGCTGGGATGTTCTACTGTGAGAATGAGAACATTGGTTCGCAATACATAAACCTTTTCGCGACAAATGGAATGTTTTTGTCGTACAGTGGCAATTAAGTGTTGTTTCGCAATCAACACACTGCACTGAAGAGCCTATTATAAGAATGTGGGCTAATGTTGAAAACACACATTTACGTATAAAAACAGCAAAAACAGTGTCTCTAGGGAAGAACCTTTAAAAGAAAAAAGAAAAAAAAGAAGACACAAATAAAGACCCCAAACGTTCTTTTCAGAGCCAGCACAACTAACGGTATCCGCTCCGCTGGTTCAAATTTATTCCCCCACTCCTGCCTGCGCCCAGCACAATAATTCAGCGAATATCGCAATAGTTGCAGGGTGGCACGTGTTACGTACACCCCTTTTGCAGATGACACTCATAGGAATGTGCCTGCAGACACTATGGGATTGGGTAACAAAGTTTGTGGGTGTGGTGTGTACGGACAGTCTGTGCTACATGGTGTATGTGTGGGCAGAAATGCAGAGGGTGTGGCTATGACCGTGTGTTTCACGAGGCACAGAATGCAGGTTTTAGGCAATTCTGACATACGTTGACTGAAAGTAAATGGAAAACACTGTGCAGTGGCTATTCATTTTGCAATTTATGATGTGAATGTGTATTGCTATGGAGTAGCTACAATGTAGTCCCTGACTTTGGTTTCTCTGTGACAAGCAATCATGCTGATATTTTTGTTGTTGTTTGTGCAGGGAAAATTGCACAGCGTGTTACATGAGTTTCAATGCCGTTTGCGATGAAGGAGGCACTTACCAAGGTCATGGGTTTGTTTCTGATCTATTGCATACCTTTTTACTGCATTATGCAGTCACCGATGTGGAAGTGTCATTTTCTACTTGGTCCGTGAATGCAGACAGCGCGGTACATTGCAAAGAAGTGTATTTATGCCTTTCTTTGACATGTGCCAATGACATACTTTGCCCCTGGGAATATGACAGCACAAATACTTTTTGTCATCTATAACATTCATCTCAGTATGCCATCCATCCCGATTTTCATACACCACCTCTACATTGGTTTGGTGCCCTTCTTGAAAGTATTCATACTTATTTGTAGTTAGTGTTGCACTGTAACTCTCTTGAAAACGCTCTGCAACACATAAAAAAATGTATTTGTACAGCGACCCCCTTTCTAACCAATTCCACTACAATGTTTCCCACACTGCCACACGTCTAGCTGTGCATGTGTGAATTGGCAATTCTGTTGTTGATCTATGCAAGGTGCTTTCTTTATTTACCTTTTGTTCCTTTCCCAGCTCATTTTCACACACACCACAGAATGAACGACAGCAAAGGTCAGACACAGAAGGTGCAGCACCTACCTGGATACTATAGGAGATGTGCCAGGAGACAGAATTATTGGGTGGCCCTCACGTACATAGGCCCCAGTCATTGTAATGCTCCCGTAATGACCGTTCCCAAGCACTTCAAAGTACATTTCCTCTGTACAGTAGCACATTCCAGTACATGCACAATACAACGACCTTTGCCAGGTAAGGGTCTGTAGTGTGCCACATGGTTTGCTAAGGTTGTTTTAGAGCTCTTCTGCCCTACAGGAGCCCCCCTCTTGCTGCCTGTAGCAGTTGTGGGCAATGCTGTACATGAAAGTAGGATACATCATGTTGGAAGGGTGGTAGCCTGCCCACTGGTCCCCTTTGCTTTCATTTCAGTTGTCATCACATACAGTATAACCACTTTATGCTATACCATTAGTGTTAGGGGCAGTATTCACGGTTATGCATACATTGTGGAATACAAGAATGTTTACAACAACAGGAAACACAGCTTCATTACGTGTAGCAGGAAGCCATTTATTGTGTGCGACCCATTCAGCTAACGCGCTTTTCTAACCACCACTAATATTGTTTGCGCGCTGAATATTCTGCTGCCTTTTATTTGCCTTTACATGAACTAGTACGTGCATGAGGAAGGTGCACAAGCTTTGCCATTTTGCAGACTTAGTACAAATTGTCCCACCTACAGTTGAACAAGTTACTTACCAACTGTAACGTTCTTTCGACTGGATGTTCCTCCCACGCATTCCTCAGCTTCGCTGCTTCGGAAAAAAAAATTCTCGGCAGAGGGCGCTGTGCTCGAGGTCGTGGCGTCGATTGTCCCTCGACGGTCTACGCACCGTGTCGACGTCACTGATGGTATAAGTAGCTCGAGCCGCGCCCGTTGCTCCAGTTCTGTTTTTTCGATGAACACATATTGGAGGAACACCCAGGCGTGCCTCGTGACTGATGCACACTTCATGAGAGGAAAGTGTACGAAAACGTAAACTGTACTGCGGGGTAGGATGGGAGGGTTGATGAGGAATACGTGGGAGGAACATCCAGTCGAAAGAACGTTACAGTTGGTAAGTAACTTGTTCTTCAAATGGATTGTGTCCTCCCACGTATTCCTCATCTTATAGACTCCCATAGCAGTAATAATTTTGGAGGTGGGTGTATTAGTTTTCAGTTTTCATGGACAGAATGCAGAACTGCCTTGGCAAATAAACCCTCATTAGAGGAGGCAGTATCCAAACAATGTTTTACAAAAGTGTGTATTGTTTTCCAAGTAGCAGCTGCACAAATATCTGCTGCCGGGACTCCCCTCTTTAGAGCCGTAGAAGTAGCCATACCCCTTGTAGAATGGGGACAAAGCCCATCTGGTGGGTCTTTTCCTGCTAACCTGTAGCATTCAGTTATGGCTAAGATGATCCAGCAGGATATGGTCTGTATTGTTACAGATAATCCTAGTTTATGACCAGTATAACCCACAAATAGTTGGTCATCTTGCCTCAATTTAGCCATTCTTGAGATATAGAAAGTAAGAGCCCTCTTGGGATCTAGTCTGTGCAATCTCTCCTCTTCTTTGCCCAGATGAGGAGGAGGATAAAACGTTGGTAATATTATATTTTGCGACAAATGGAAGTCTGAAACTACCTTTGGTAAAAAGGAAGGTTTAACTTAAAGCAGTAAATGGCGGTTTGCATGAGAGAGCCTGAAGTTCGCTAACCCTGCGGGCTGATGACAAAGCCACAAGAAGTACAGTTTTTAATGTTAAGAGCCTCAATGGGCAGGAGTGCATAGGCTCAAAAGGTATACAAGTCAATCATTTTAGTACTAGATTTAAATCCCAAGTTGGGACATGAAAAGGTACTGGGGGGTATACATTCGTAAGCCCCTTTAAGAATTGAATGATCAATAGAATTTTGAAATATGAAACCTCTTCTGAGGTGCGCTTGAAAATAGACAGCGCAGCAAGGTATCCTTTAATTGTCCCTATCTGGAGCCCCAGATTGGCTAGATGCAGTAGGAAAGAAAGCACCATTGGGGTGCCACACTGAAAAGGGTCCACATCCTTATCTTTGCACCAGTTACTGAACTTGTTCCAGCAACATCGGTATAAAGATTTTGTTGCTGGCCTTCTGGCCGAAAGCAGGATGTCCATTACGTCACCCGGAAGATCCCAATCCTTGTATCTCAACCTCTCAGAAACCATGCGTGAAGGTTGAGTGTCTTGACCTCTGGATGGAGAACCCGACCTTCCTCTTGCAAGAATAGATCCTCTCTTTGCGGAAGACGTATTGGAGGGTAGATGGACATGTCTAGAAGGTCCGGGTACCACGTTCTCCTGGCCCAATCCGGGGCAATTAGGATCATGGTTTTCCTGAACTTTCTCAACCTCCTGATTACTTGAGGAATCACAGGGACTGGGGGAAACGCGTACAGCAGTGGAAACTTCCACTCCACTACAAATGCGTCTCCCAGAGCTCCTCTTTGAGGAAATTCCCTTGAGCAGTACTGATCGCACTTCCGGTTGGTTGCGGTGGCGTACAGATCCAATTGAGGGGTTCCCCAAAGGGCGAAGATCTCTTGAAGGACTTCCTGAGCTAGCTCCCACTCGTGGGAGACTGTGCTCTGCCTGCTCAGAGCGTCTGCCACCCTGTTTTTCTCTCCGGCTAGGTGAATTGCAGATAGAGAGATTCCTTCGCGTATTGCCCAGAACCAGAGCTGCATTGCCTCTCTGCACATTGGTAGTGACCCTACTCCTCCTCTCTTGTTGAGGTAGTACATGGCCACTGTGTTGTCCGTCATTATCAGGACATTCTTTCCCTGTACAGAGGGCAGAAAGGCCTTCAGCGCTAGTCTGATTGCCCTCAGCTCCAATAGGTTGATGTGTAGTTTGGACTCCGATGGAGACCAACGACCGCTGATTGTCAGATCGTTGGCGTGTGCTCCCCACCCCGTGAGTGAGGCATCTATCACTACTGTTATCTCCGGCCATGGTTGCCAAAAGGATTCTCCCTTGAGAATGTTGTCATTGCAAGCCCACCATAGTAGATCCTGAGCAACTGCGCTCGGGACTTGCAGAAGATCCGACATATTCCCTAAGAACTGGAACCACTGAGTTCTGAGAGCCCATTGAAGGGATCTCATTCTCAACCTGGCCTCCGGTACTAGGAAAATGCAGGATGCCATGAGGCCGAGCATCCTGAGAAAATTGAAGGCCGGTAGATGTTGGGCATTCTGAAACTTCGTTACCATCTGCTGGATGTGGAGAGCTCTCACTTCGGGAGGCGAGGCTTTTCCCGATGAAGTGTCCAAGACTGCTCCGATAAACTGGGGTTTCTGTGTTGGTATCATGTGGGACTTCTTGAGTGAGAAGCCCAGTTTGTGGAGGAAGTGGCAGGTGATTGAAAGATGCTCCTGAGCTTGTTCTGGAGAACTTGCTCTGATCAACCAGTTGTCCAGGTAGGGATATATGTGAATACCTCCTCTCCTGAGACTTTCTGCCACAACCGCCAACAGTTTGGTGAAAACCCTCGGGGCAGAGGTCAACCCGAATGGCAGAACTCGAAACTGGTAATGAGAATTGCCATTCGCGAACCTCAGGTACTTTCTGTGCCCTGGATGGATTGGCACATGAAAGTAAGCATCCAGAAGGTCCAATGATACCAACCAGTCTTGGAGTTGTAGAGCCTGGAGAATCTGAGAAAGGGTCACCATCTTGAACTTGTCCTTCCTGAGGAACTTGTTCAAGTTTCTTAAGCCCAAGATGGGTCTCAATCCTCCATCCTTTTTTGGGATGAGAACGTATGGGGAGTACCAACCCCTGTTCCTCTCTGCTACAGGTACCTGTTCTGAAGATGATCCTGAATAGGTTTTCTGAGGCTGGCGCATGGAGGCACTAAGAGATTTAGCTGCCGCTTTCGAGGTCTGGAGTTTTTCTAGGCTTTCGTCAGCCTTACTGCCAAATAGCCTCGAGCCATCAAAGGGCATGTTAAGGAGTCTGGATTGCACATCCTGTGCAAACCCTGACTTCCCCAACCACGCAAATCTGTGCAACACAGTGCTTGTAACCATGGATCTGCTGATGCTATCTGCAGTATCCAGTCCAGACTGGAGACATTCCCTCATTGCTTCCTTTCCGTCTTTGACTAAATTCAGGAAGCCTTCCCTTTCCTCGGCTTCCGGAATATGGTCAGCCGCCGCCGAAATACAGTCCCACAGGGTCTGGGTAAACCTGGCCAGGATACAGGTGACATTTGTCGATTTCAGGGCCATGCTACCTGAAGTGAAAACTTTACGGGCCCAGGCATCAACTTTCTTGTCCTCTCTATCCGGAGGGATAGTGGGATATGCAGTATGTTTTGGTGTGGATGCAGCCTGAATAACCAGACTTTCTGGAGTCGGATGCCTGTTGAAATATTCAGGATCCGTACCAGATGGTCTGTATTTCTTTGGGAAATTACTATTTGTAGCAGCAATGCTATCAGGATTTTCCCAATTTGTTTCTACTGTTCTCTGAAGAGCCCTGTGAAAGGGGAGAACTGGGTCTTTTTGGGGACCTTTGACAATTATATCTGTCATGTCGTCCTGTTCAAACTGGGCTGAAGTGTTACCCCAACCCATGTATTCTACTACCCTGTTCAAAAGACCTCTGTACCCTGAGTCTGCATGTTCTGCAGGGTCAGGTTTGGCAAATTCTAACTCTGGGGAGGTGTCAATTCCACTAGCAGAGTGTAGAGTATCACTCAGGTCTCTCATTCTAGATTCCTGATCAATGAGTTCCTCAGGAACTTGTCTTGTGCCATATGAAACTCCAAAGGGAGTGACTTTGTCTTCCTCCGAGCCAGATTCCTCATAAATTGAGGACATAGCTTTAAAAAAGTCTGTTCTGGGCAATGGAGTAAATCTCCTTTCTTCCTCAACAATTTCCTTCGAAGGAATAGAATAATTCTTCGAGGTTGTCGACGGGAACTTCGAAGACTTCGAAGAAGACTTCGATACAGGTGTCGAAGACGCTCTTGGCTTTGATGCTGAAGCAGTCGACGCCGATGGCGTCGATGAACCCGTCGAAGTCTTCGATGACTTGAGCTTTTTATGAGGCACCAGAGATTTGCTCGACTCTCGAGGAGTCTTCGACTCACGAGGAGCCTTCGACGACTTGGCGTCGACTCGAGTATCTTCGATACTACTGGTTTTTACCAAGGTAGTTCTCGACTTCTCTTTGTCGTCCAATGGAGCGATCTTAGAGGAATGGCTCTTCCGAGGTTCTTTCGAGGGGGTCGGGGCCGCATTCTCGAAAACCTCCATCATCTTTTTACAGAATTCCTCCCATTTTCTGGGGGAATCCGATTTTGTCGGACATCGAATTTCTTCAGTCGACTCAGAAGATGATGACGATGAGGGAGATCTATGTCTCCTCTTCAGTTTTTTTGACGAGGAAGAAGGGTGTCTCGATCTACTCCTAGATCGAGATCTCTTGGAGTGTCTATGTCGATCCGATTCTTTCGAATCGGTCGCTTTTTTATGCTTTTTGGACACAGCCTTCTTAGAGGCTTCCCTCCCCACCGACAGTTTACCTCTCCTCTCACGAAGGGCCTTCTCGGTCATGGACTGACAGGAACCACAGTCGTCGGTTCGGTGACTAGAACCGAGACACCAGAGACAAACTCGGTGAGGATCAGTGATCGACATTTTCGATCCACAATCGATACACTTCTTGAACCCAGTCTTGGGTGTCGAAGGAGTCGAAGAAGATGACATTTTCACGAAGAAAATCTCAGAGCGCGCCGTTCACGATAGCAAAGCGATCAGAAAAACAGAACTGGAGCAACGGACGCGGCTCAAGCTACTTATACCATCAGTGGCGTCAACACGGTACGGAGACCGTCGAGGGACAATTGACGCCACGACCTCGAGCACAGCGCCCTCTGCCGAGAATTCTTTTTTCCAAAGCAGTGAAGCTGGAGATAACGAATTATCATAAGATGAGGAATACGTGGGAGGACACAATCCATTCGAAACATGCTTTCTTCAAATGCACGTCCGGCGGGTGACCTCTTGATACTTTCAGTCACTCTGCTGAGTGCACAAACAATGTATATGTTTAATGGGTAATGGAAAGGCAACCAGCAAATACATCAAAGTAATATGACATGTACCACGCCCACGTGACATTGCAGGTTGCTGTTCCTTGTTTACAAGTGGCCGTTATACAGTTAGGAGTACATTAGTCATGCATTGGTATCTTTGCAGAGCCACCTGGGAAGTCGGCAGCAGTACTTTAAATGTGGTAGCCTACTCCATGAATCCGTAGGGCTAGTGACAGGGGCAGTGTTACCAGCATACAGTGGATGCCCTATGCATGGGTTTAGGTGTGGAACGGAAACACGTGCCCTTCCCCGACTACTTACAAGTACATTCGAAGATGTGGACTTGCGGCCACTAATGTAGTCCTATAGGCAGCTGCAGTGTGATTGCACATACAACAACTAGGTGCAGTGTCCCTAGGAAACATCCATATTGCTCATCTGTAGTTATCTCAGCCAGTAGTGCGTGGTACAGATTTATCATGCACTGTTAACAGAAAAAAAGAGCCTCATGAAACACTAAACAACATTTACCATGTACATCTGTAATTGGTACGATACACCAACTCTATTCGGGAAAGTAAGGGGTAGCACAAATGGATACATACACCAGACAATTTGCCCTTTCCACACTTTTATCATGATGGCAGGCAAGGAATCAGTAACAAACCATTGTTAATGGGACGTTATGGTTATGTTGCTGTACCAAAAACCTATCCTCTTTACAGAAAACGGTATGCTAAAGCAACATTCTGCTTACAGTACCCTACTAAAAAACCTATGAAATTCACTAACAAAAACATTGTTAAAGGGACGTTATGGTTAAGTTGCACTAGCAAAAAGCTATGAAATTTGATGCAAAAACAGTGTTACAGGGACGTAATGGCTACAGGTAAAAATGAAAAACCCATGAATTTCGACAGTTATGGTAAGCTAAACAACCATAACTCGTGCCACCAGTGTGCACTGCTAGGACTAACAACCATGACATCAAAAATGACACCAGAATTGTATGGTCATGTCTGATCAATAATTGACCGATAATTGTAATGACTGGAAAATGACAACTACCTGGAACATTGTTAGAGTAATTTTAAAAATGATGCAAATAGATGGCAAGTTGTGGAAATAAATTGTCATTTAGTGGTACTGCCTGGACATTTCATGCCCCATGCTAGAATCACACACCTTATGAGGGCACTGCTGGACCTATACTTTGGTAATGCTTCAGTCACCACCCTATCCATTCCCCGTAGCCTTCCCTGTTATGCTCCACCACCTGATCCGCCAAACAGGCCCATTCCTTGGAAGAAAGGGGCATTATTCTTGGCGTCTATATGTTCAGATGTGGTAAATCGTGCATTGCTGATCTATGGCTAAGTCTTCTCACTCACCTGTAGGCTAATTTCTTCAGGGCCTGATTGGGCCTGATTGGGGATTCTATACGTGCATGACCAAGCGTCCCA